>NC_092722.1:28168716-28468716 GCF_047496885.1 Scyliorhinus torazame
TAATTGAGATCCACAAACTCTCCTCACAACCCAAAGCTGCCTTCTTTGTATTGGTGCGAAAAGACCAGGCTGACAGAGAGAGAGAGAGAGTGTGAGGGGGAGGGGGGCGGATGGGGGGGGGGGGGCGGGGGGGGGGGCTGGGGGGCTGACACTGAGAGAGAGAGAGAGAGTGGGGGACTGACACTGAGAGAGAGAGTGAGGGGGGCGGGGGGGGGGGGGGGGCTGACACTGAGAGAGAGAGAGAGAGAGAGTGGGGGGGGGTGACAGACAGAGAGAGAGAGCGAGTGGGGGGTCTGACACAGAGAGAAAGTGGGGTTGTCTGACACGGAGAGAGGGAGAGATTGGGGGGGGCTGACAGAGAGAGAGAGAGAGAGAGTGGGGGGGGGGTTCTGACAGAGAGAGAGAGTGGGGGGGGGCGCTGACAGAGAGAGAGAGGGAGAGTGGGGGGGCTGACAGAGAGAGAGAGGGTGGGGGGGCGCTGACAGAGAGAGAGAGGAAGAGTAGGGGGGCTGACAGAGAGAGAGAGGGTGGCGGGGTGCTGACAGAGAGAGAGAGGGAGAGTAGGGGGGCTGACAGAGAAAGAGAGTGGGGGGGGGCTGACAGAGAGGGAGAGTAGGGGGGGCTGACAGAGAGAGAGAGGGAGAGTGGGGGGTGTCTGACAGAGAGAGAGAGTGGGGGGGTATGCTGACAGAGAGAGAGAGAGAGAGAGAGAGTGGAGGGGGTGTGCTGACAGAGAGAGAGAGAGAGAGAGAGTGGAGGGGGGGTGCTGACAGAGAGGGAGAGAGAGAGGGGCTCGCAGAGAGAGAGAGTGAGAGTGGGGGGGGGGGCTGACAGAGAGAGAGAGGGAGAGTGGGGGCTGACAGAGAGAGGGAGAGTGGGGGGCTGACAGAGAGAGAGAGAGTGGGGGAGCTGAGAGAGAGAGAGAGAGAGTGGGGGGGGGGGTCTGACAGAGAGAGACAGAGAGTGTAGGGGGGCGGACAGAGAGAGAGAGAGAGTGGGGTGGGGGCTGACACTGAGAGAGAGAGAGAGAGAGAGAGAGTGGGGGAGCTGACAGAGAGAGAGAGAGAGTGGGGGAGCTGACAGAGAGAGATAGAGTGGGGGAGCTGAGAGAGAGAGAGTGGGGGGGGGGGTCTGACAGAGAGAGACAGAGAGTGTAGGGGGGCGGACAGAAAGAGAGAGAGAGTGGGGGTGGGGGCTGACACTGAGAGAGAGAGAGAGAGTGGGGGAGCTGACAGAGAGAGAGAGAGAGAGAGTGGGGGAGCTGACAAAGAGAGATAGAGTGGGGGGGGGGGCTGACAGAGAGAGAGAGGGAGAGTAGGGGGGGCTGACAGAGAGAGAGAGTGGGGGGGGGGTTTCTGACAGAGAGAGAGAGTGGGGGGTATGCTGACAGAGAGAGAGAGAGAGTGGGGGGGGGGGGTTCTGACAGAGAGAGAGAGTGGGGGGGTATGCTGACAGAGACAGAGAGAGAGTGGAGGGGGGTGCTGACAGAGAGAGGGAGAGAGAGGGGCTGACAGAGAGAGGGAGAGAGAGGGGCTGGCACAGAGAGAGAGAGAGAGAGAGTGGGGGGGCTGACAGAGAGAGAGAGGAGAGTGGGGGAGCTGACAGAGAGAGAAAGAGAGTGGGGGAGCTGACAGAGAGAGAGAGAGAGAGTGGGGGGCTGACAGAGAGAGAGAGAGAGTCAGAGAGAGGGGGGCTGACAGAGAGAGAGAGAGAGAGAGAGAGAGAGTGGGGGTGCTGACAGAGAGAGAGAGAGAGAGTGGGGGAGCTGACAGAGAGAGAGAGAGAGAGTGGGGGAGCTGACAGAGAGAGAGTGGGGGGGCGGCTGACAGAGAGAGAGAGGGTGGGGGAGCTGACAGAGAGAGAGTGGGGGGGGCGGACAGAGAGAGAGAGAGAGTGGCGGAGCTGACAGAGAGAGAGAGAGAGAGAGAGAGTGGGGGAGCTGACAGAGAGAGAGAGAGAGAGAGAGTGGGGGAGCTGACAGAGAGAGAGAGAGAGTGGGGGAGCTGACAGAGAGAGAGAGAGAGAGAGAGAGTGGGGGGGGGGCTGACAGAGAGAGAGAGGGTGGGGGAGCTGACAGAGAGAGAGTGGGGGGGGGGGGCTGACAGAGAGAGAGAGGGTGGGGGAGCTGACAGAGAGAGAGTGGGGGGGCTGACAGAGAGAGAGAGAGAGAGAGAGTGGGGGAGCTGACAGAGAGAGAGAGAGAGAGAGTGGGGAAGCTGACAGAGAGAGAGAGAGAGAGAGAGAGAGTGGGGGAGCTGACAGAAAGAGAGAGAGAGAGAGAGTGGGGGAGCTGACAGAGAGAGAGAGAGAGAGTGGGGGAGCTGACAGAGAGAGAGGGGCTGGCTGAGAGAGAGAGCGAGAGAGTGGGGGGGGGGTCTGACAGAGAGAGACAGAGAGTGTGGGGGGGGGCGGACAGAGAGAGAGAGAGAGAGAAAGTGGGGTGGAGGCTGACACTGAGAGAGAGAGTGGGGGGGGGGCGGACAGAGAGAGAGTGTGGGGGGCTCGGGGCTGACACTGAGAGAGAGAGTGGGGGGGGGGATGGCCAGAGAGAGAGAGTGGGGGGGGGGGTGATGACACAGAGAGAGAGAGTGGTGGGGGGGGGCGGCGGACAGAGAGAGAGAGTGGGGGGAGGGCTGACGCTGAGAGAGAGAGTGGGGGGGGGGGGGTGGCGGGCACAGAGAGAGAGAGAGAGAGTGAGAGGGGGGCTGACACTGAGAGAGAGAGTGGGGGGCGGACAGAGAGAGAATGTGGGGGGGTCGGGGCTGACACTGAGAGAGAGAGTGGGGGACGGACGGACAGAGAGAGAGTGTGGGGGGGGGGTGCTGACACAGAGAGAGAGAGTGGGGGGGGGCGGCGGAGTGAGAGAGAGAGAGAGGGGGAGAGTGGGGGGGGTGACACTGAGAGAGAGAGTGCGGGGGGGGGCACCAGGCTGACACAGGGTGGGTGTGGGGGAGGGGGGCAGGCTGACACAGGGTGGGGGTGTGGGGAGGGGGGGGACCAGGCTGACACAGCATGGGGGTGGGAGGGGGGGCAGGCTGACACAGGGTGGGTGTGGGGGAGGGGGGCAGGCTGACACAGGGTGGGGGTGTGGGGAGGGTGGACCAGGCTGACACAGCATGGGGGTGGGGGAGGGGGGGCAGGCTGACACAGGGTGGGGAGGGGGGGAACAGAGTCAGAGAGAGGGGGGCTGACAGAGAGAGAGAGAGAGAGAGAGAGAGTGGGGGTGCTGACAGAGAGAGAGAGAGAGGAGTGGGGGAGCTGACAGAGAGAGAGAGAGAGAGTGGGGGAGCTGACAGAGAGAGAGTGGGGGGGCGGCTGACAGAGAGAGAGAGGGTGGGGGAGCTGACAGAGAGAGAGTGGGGGGGGCGGACAGAGAGAGAGAGAGAGTGGCGGAGCTGACAGAGAGAGAGAGAGAGAGAGAGAGTGGGGGAGCTGACAGAGAGAGAGAGAGAGAGAAAGTGGGGTGGAGGCTGACACTGAGAGAGAGTGGGGGGGGGCGGACAGAGAGAGAGTGTGGGGGGCTCGGGGCTGACACTGAGAGAGAGAGTGGGGGGGGGGGATGGCCAGAGAGAGAGAGTGGGGGGGGGTGATGACACAGAGAGAGAGAGTGGTGGGGGGGGGCGGCGGACAGAGAGAGAGAGTGGGGGAGGGCTGACGCTGAGAGAGAGAGTGGGGGGGGGGGGTGGCGGGCACAGAGAGAGAGAGAGAGAGTGAGAGGGGGGCTGACACTGAGAGAGAGAGTGGGGGGCGGACAGAGAGAGAATGTGGGGGGGTCGGGGCTGACACTGAGAGAGAGAGTGGGGGACGGACGGACAGAGAGAGAGTGTGGGGGGGGGGGTGCTGACACAGAGAGAGAGAGTGGGGGGGGCGGCGGAGTGAGAGAGAGAGAGAGGGGGAGAGTGGGGGGGGGTGACACTGAGAGAGAGAGTGCGGGGGGGGGCACCAGGCTGACACAGGGTGGGTGTGGGGGAGGGGGGCAGGCTGACACAGGGTGGGGGGTGTGGGGAGGGGGGACCAGGCTGACACAGCATGGGGGTGGGGAGGGGGGGGCAGGCTGACACAGGGTGGGTGTGGGGGAGGGGGGCAGGCTGACACAGGGTGGGGGTGTGGGGAGGGTGGACCAGGCTGACACAGCATGGGGGTGGGGGAGGGGGGGCAGGCTGACACAGGGTGGGGAGGGGGGAACAGGCTGACACAGGGTGGGGGTGGGGGGGAGGGGGGCCAGGCTGACACAGGGTGGGGGTGTGGGGAGGGGGGGCAGGCTGACACAGGGGGGGGCAGGCTGACACAGGGCGGGGGTGGGGGGGTGAGGGGGAGGCAGGCTGGCACAGGGTGGGGGTGTGGGGAGGGGGGACCAGGCTGACACAGGGTGGGGGCGGTGGGGAGGGGGGGGGCCTTGGTGACACAGGGTGGGGGGGAGGGGGAGGCAGGCTGACACAGGGGGGGGAGGGGGGGCAGGCTGACACAGTGTGGGGGTGCGGGGAGGGGGGAGCCAGGCTGACACAGGGTGGGGGTGGGGGTCGGGGAGGGGGGCCAGACTGGCACGGTGAGGGTGGGGGGAGGGGGGGCCAGGCTGACACAGGGTGGGGGTGGGGAGGTGGGTGCAGGCTGACACAGGGTGGGGGTGGGCGAGGGGGTCCAGGCTGACACAGGGTTGGGGTGGGGGGAGACCCATGCATTCTGTCCAGTGCAGATGCACATTAATGCGCACAGGGGCCCAGATCCATAGATTTTTTTTAAAGGAGGGAGAGTGGAATAAGTCTCCTTTCCTTTTAACAGACTGTTGTCTGGCTTGATGGTGTCACTTTTGTGAGAGGTCCTATTGGGAAGTATTCAGGCAGCAGCCTTTGTGGAGGGAGGCCTGATTGGGAGTTGATGAACTCGCTTGCCTACTTGCTTCTCCCCTTTAGTCCCCATTGTTTTCTCCTCTCTTAATAAACTTTTTGCAAGAGTTAATTAATCCGCTTGAATTGGTTGATGGAGTGATTCTCAAAAGTTGAAATAACAGAAGGTTCCCTTTCTGAAGGGGGTGAGAGAGGAGAGTGTGTGACAGACATCAACTTGTCACATTATCAAAGCCGGGACGGAAACAAAAAAAACAGCCTCCAACTCAGAGAATAGAGAGTTGGAGTTAGAAGCGAGTTAGTTCCCTTTTCACTGTCCCCATGCCCTGTGTTAACAGATCATCAGTTCAACCTGCCACAACTGACGAATATATCAAGGCTCTGAGCCTTTCCAGAATTTAAATAGTGATTTATTTGGAGCAGATCGTGTTTAGGAGCATAACTTTAAACCTTTTGATTGGCCCATTGGTTTTATAATTGCTGAGGTTTGAAATGATTTTATTTTTGATCGAAGCTGGTGTATTTGCTGTTTGGTTTACTAACCTGCTGTGTTGAGGTGCACCATCCCCAGGATTATTGGAATGAAAAATTGACAAATTCTCTGTGGGTGGAGGAAGTGGCTCGTTATTCAGACCCTGGCGGATGGGCTCATTTGAGTCGGTGTCAGGAATGGGCGTTTAGAGAGGGTGGGTTAGGATTCCCGGGCCAGACAGTCCGGGAGAGTGGCTCAGGATTCCGGGGCCAGTGTCTGGTTGAGCAGTAACAGTGGAAAAAGACCTGAGGAAGGAGCTACGCTCCGAAAGCTAGTGATTCCAAACCAACCTGTTGGACTTTAACCTGGTGTTGGAAGACTTCTTGCTGTGCCTGAGACATTCGCCCATTTTCTTACTATTCCCAGTCCTTCCTCTCAATATATTGAGGGGGCAATTCGGTTTCCAATACCTCCACTCTCACCTCCCCCTCATTCGGCCCGTCCCCCTGCTGCTGTCCTCCACTCGGCCCCTCCGCTCCCTACTTCTATCCAAACTGTAACCTGTGCTCTGACACCAATTCACTTTGAGCTCATCTCACTTTTTAAAGGAGGGGGTGCGGGAGACCCGTCAAATTAAACTCTCCTGATCTGGAATTTTACAGTGTAGGTGAACGAAAACGTGAGGAAGGCAAACCCCAATAAAATGCTTTTCGTTGTTACCGTCGGCTGAGGTGGATAGAGTTTGAGATGATGGCGAGAGACACCAAATAGGTGGAGGGAGAAAGACAAAGATAGATAGAGCCACAGGTTGGTGTTAAATATTCATTGAAGACCCGTCTCTAAAAGACAATTCCAGATTGCAGCTCATGAGTATCTGTATGTTTTACTCCACTACAGCTAATCCTGTGCGTTTTGAAGTTCAATATGTCAGTTGGCAAGAATGATCTGGGCTGTTTGAAATAGCGTCAGTGACAGGATAAAGCCGAGCGCAATCGGCCAATGACTGAAGTGATCTTCTTTCTCCATACTTCCGTGCTTTCTTTCTAAACTTCAGACATCTGCTGCTCTTAATCCGATGGGGTTTTTTTTCTTTGCAATCATCCAGAGATATATCTGTCCCATCGTGTTTCACGTTAGCCCCCCGTGGTGAGGCTAAAACAGATCACAGGCTGGGTCTGTGGAATTCCCCAGACTGATAACCCGCAGGTAAATCCTGCACATTACTCCAACTCATTTAGACATAGAGTTAGCTTGCTTCTGCAAAGAAAGGGGCAAATCTAACCCATTTGTAGCAGTGCTATTCTCCTGATTCTGTATTAGAAATGTCGCTGCAGGATGGGCAGAGGTATATATGTGTCTTGTATACAGTGCTTTATGGTGTATATGTGCCCCGTATACAGTGCTATATGGTGTATATGTGCCCTGTATACAGTGCTATATGGTGTACATGTGCCTTGTATACAGTGCTATATGGTGTATCTGTGCCTTATATACAGTGCTATAAGGTTTATATGTGCCCTGTATACAGTGCTATATGGTGTATATGCGCCTTGTATACAGTGCTTTATGGTGTATATGTGCCCCGTATACAGTGCTATATGGTGTATATGTGCCCTGTATACAGTGCTATATGGTGTATATGTGCCTTGTATACAGTGCTTTATGGTGTATATGTGCTCCGTATACAGTGCGATATGGTGTATATGTGCTCTGTATAAAATTATATATGGTATATATGTGCTCTGTCTACAGTATTATATGGTGTATATGTGCTCTGTGTACAGTGCTCTATGGTGCATATCTGCTCTGTATACAGTGCTATATGGGTATATGTGCTCCATCAAGTATTATATGATGTATATGTGCTCTGTATGTAGTGTTATTATACGGTGTATATGTGTGGTGTATAGTGTTATTGTATGGTATATGTGTGCTCTGTAAACAGTGTTATTTCATGGGTATATATGTCCTCTGTATAGTGTTACCAAAAGGTGTATATGTGCTTTGTATAGTGTTATAGTGTGGTATATATGTGTTATGTATGCAGTATTATATGGTGCATATGTGCACTGTATAAAATGTTATATGGTATATATGTGCTCTGTTCACAGTGTTATTATAAGGCATATATGTGCTCTGTATACAGGGTTATTATATGTCTTATATGGTATAAATGTGCACTGTATTCAGTATTATTATATGGTGTATATGTGCTCTGCTGACAGTTTTATTATATGGTATATATGTGCTCTGTATAGTGTAATTTTATGGCTTATTACATTGAAACATAGAAAATAGAAGCAGGAGAAGGCCATTCGGCCCTTCATTCATTATGATATTGGCTGATCATCCAACTCAATAACCTGTTCACACTTTCGCCCCGGATCCTTTGATCCCTTTAACCCCAACAGCTATATCTAATTCCTCGAAAACACTACAATGTTTTGGCCTCAGCTACTTTCAATGATAGTGAATTCCACAGGCTGGGTGAAGAAATTTCTCCTCATCTCAGTCCTAAATGGCTTACCTGTATCCTTACACTGTGATCCCTGGCTCTGGACACTCCCACTATCGGGAACATCCTTCCTGCATCTACCCTGTCTAAGCCTGTTAGAATTTTATAGGTTTCTATCAGTTCACCCTCATTCTTCTAAACTCCAGCGAATATAATCCTAACCAACTCAATCTCTCCTCATATGTCAGTCCCACCATCCCAGGAATCAGTCTGGTAAACCTTTGCTGCACTTCGTCTAGAGCAAGAATATCCTTCCTCAGATAAGGTGACCAAAACTCCACATAATATTCCAGATGTGGTCTCACCAAGTCCCAGTACTCGAATCCTCTCACTATGAAGGCCAACATACCATTGCCTTTTTACTGCCTGATCCACCTATGTCTGGTGTACAAGGACACCCGGGTCTCATTGTACATTCCCCTCTCTCAATCTATAGCCATTCAGATAATAATCTGCCTTCCTGTTTTTGCTACCGAAGCGGATAACCTCACATTTATCCACATTACACTGCATCTGCCATCCATTTGCCCACTCACTCAACTTGTCCAAATTACACTGAAGCATCTCTGCATCCTCCTCACAGCTCACCCTCACACTAAGTTTTGTGTCATCTGCAAATGTGGAGATACTACTTTTAGTTCCCTTACCTAAACTATTAATAGATATTGTTAATAGCTGTAGTCCTAGCACTGATCCCTAAGGTACTCCACGAGTCACTGCCTGCCATTTAGAAAAAGACCCGTTTACTCTTTGTTTCCTGTCTGCCAATGAGTTTTCTATCTATCTCGATACGCTACCGCCAATCCAATGTGCTTTCATTTTATATGTTAATCTCTTATGTGGAACATTCTCCCGTGTCTGCATGGGTCTCACCCCCACAACCCAAAGATGTGTAGGGTATGTGGATTGGCCACACTACGTTGTCCCTTAATTGGAAAAAAAATAATTGGGTACTCTAAATTTATATTTAAAAAAATAATCTTCTATGTGGGACTTTGTCAAAAACCTTCTCAAATTCCAAATAAACGACATCCACTGGCTCCCCCTCATCAACTCTACTAGTTGCATCCTCAAACAATTTCAGTACATTTGTTAAGCATGATTTCTCTTTCGTAATTCCATGTTAACTCTGTCCAAACCTGCTACTGTTTTCCAAGTGCTCTGCTATTAAATCTTTTATAATGGACTCAAGCATTTTTCCCACTACCGATGTTAGGCTGACTGGTCTATCATCCCCAGTTTTTTCTCTACCTCCCTTTTCAAATAGTGGGGCTAGATTAGCTACCCTCCAATCTGCAGGAACTTTTCCAGAGTCCATAGAATCTTGGAAAATGACAACCGATGCATCTACTATTTCTAGGGCCATTTCCTTAAGCACTCTGGAGTGTAGATCGTCAGGCCCTGGAGATTTATTAGCTTCCAATCCCATCAATTTCCCTACTAATTCGTATTTCCTTCAGTTCCTCCCTCTCACTAAACCCTGTGTTCCCCAACATTTCTGGTACTCTAAATTTGTGTCTTCCTTTAGTTGTCAGCCATTTCTTTGTTCCCCATTATGAATTACCCTGTTTCTGACTGTAAGGGACCTACATTTGTCTTCACCAATCTTTTGCTCTTCACATACCTATAGAAACTTTTACAGTCAGTTTTTATGTTCCCCACAAGCTTACTCTCATATTCTATTTTTCCCATCTTAGCCAATCCCTTTATCCTATTTTGCTGAGTTCTAAACTGTTCTCAATCCTCAGTTCTGCACTTTTCTCTGGCCAATTTGTATACCTCTTCCTTGGATTCAATACTATCTCTAGAATTCCCTTGTAAGCCATGGTTTGGCCACCTTTCCCATTTAATTTTTGTACCAGACAGGAATAAACAATTGTTGCAGTTCACACTGCCTCTTTGAATGTTTGCCATTGTCTAGCCACCGCCATTCCTTTAAGTAGCATTCCCCAATCTACCATAGCCAACTTCCGCCTCATACCATCGTAGTAAACATTTATTTAGATTCAGGACCCTAGTCTCAGAATCAATTACGTCACTCTCCACCTTGATGAAGAATTCTGTCATATTATAGTCACTCATCCCCAAGGGGTCTTGTACAACTAGATTGCCTGTGATTCCTTTCTCATTACACAGTACCCAGCCTAGGATGGCCTGTTCTCTCGTTGTTTCCTCAATGTATTGGTCCAGGAAACCATCCCCTATACACTCCAGGAATTCTTCCTCTACAGTAGTGTTACTGAATTGATTTGTCCAATCGATATGCAAATTAAAGTCACCCATAATCACAGATGTTCCTTTATCATATGCATATCTAATTTCCTGTTTAATGCCATTCCCAACATCACCACTACATTTGGGGTCTACATACAACCCTCACTAACGTTTTTTGCCCTTGGTGTTTCTAAGCTCTACCCATGCAGTTTCCACATCATCGGAGCCAATATCCTTCCTCACTATTGTGTTAATTTTCTCTTTAACCAGCAATGCAATCCCACCGCATTTTCCTTACTATCCATCCTTCCTAAATACTAAATACCTCTAGATGTTCAATTCCCAACTCTGATCACCTGCAGACTTGTCTCCGTAATCCCGACAATATCATACAAGTTTAATTCATCCACTTTATTGTGGATGCTCCACGCATTAAGGCACAAAGGCTTACCTTTTTAACATTCCTTGTCCCGGTCCCACTATTTTTCACTGCTGCCCTGTTCGAGTCAGGTCCTTGGTTTCTCTGCCTATCACTTTTCTTATTCCCCTTTCTGTTTTTTGTTCTTGTTTGTGTTTTCCCCCTCCTCTGACTCCTTGCATAAGTCCCTCCCCACCACTGTAACAAATACCCTCCCCAGGAAATCAGTCCTGGTACTGTGTAACCCATCCAGTTTGTACAGGTCCCACCTCCCCCAGAATTGGTCCTAATGTCTCAGGAATCTGAAACCCCCTCACTCCATCTCTTCAGTCATGTGTTCATAGATATATCCTGCTATTTCTACTCTGACTAGCACATCACACTGGTAGTAATCCTGAGAGCACGACCTTTGAGGTCCTACTTTTCAACTTCCTCACTCCATATTATCTGCTTTTAGGACCTCCTCCCTTTTTTTTGCTCGGTATACAGTGTTATTGGCATATATGTGTTCTGTATACAGTGTTATTGTATGTGTTATTATATGGTATATATCTTTGCTCTATATATAGTGTTATTATATGATATATATGTGCTCTGTATATAGTGTTATTATGTGGCATATATGTGTTCTGTATTCAGTGTTTATTATATGACACATATATGCTCCATGTATAGTATTATTATATGCTTTATTATATGGTATATATGTGCCACGTATGGTACAAATGTGCTCTGTATACTGGGTTATTATATGGTATATATATACTTTGTATTCAGTGATACTTCCAAATATTGACATCCATTGATATGCTATAGATTGTATATTCGCTACTATTCTAATGATTATATTTATGGATTTTTGGCATAATGGTATTGTGGGTCACAATTCCATGTTATGTAGTTTGTGCCATTCTATTTTCCATTTGGCACTGCTCAACATCCGAATATCAGCCCACTGCCAGACTGCAAACATTCTCACCACTCTGCACCAACCATCACATTGCTCAACAACGATACCCAGCCTTTACCCTAAACCCAAAGCTTGCCCAACATAGAAACCATCCATGAAACCCAGCTAGTACCCAACACACATCTCTACCCTGGCACGCGCAAGTGATTAGCCCTGCTGCCTCACGGCGCCGATGTCCCAGGTTCGATCCTGGCTCTGGGTCACTGTCCGTGTGGGGTTTGCACATTCTCCCCGTGTTTGCGTGGGTTTCGCCCCCACAACCCAAAAGATGTGCAGGATAGGTGGATTGGCCATGCTAAAAAGCCCCTTAATTGGAAAAAATGAATTGGATACTCTAAATTTATTTTTAAAAATCTCTACCCTGACACATATCTACTCTACACATACACCCTACCATCCATGCAGTCCCCACTGCCCTCCCACCAGTCACTCCCTCCATCACCCTCTATCCCTAACCTCCCCCTCCCCAGCCCCTATCCTGCCTCCAGTCCACTCTTTGCACCCACACCCTGTCCAATGCGTACTCAGTGCCCCCTCTTAGCCAACCATCTCCTTTCACCCGCCGAGTTCCAGAATGATGCCGGGTGGAATAAATCAATCAATTATAAGGTGAGTTATCCTCAAACATTTCTCAACCCTTGTTTCACCAGGGGAGGTGGAAATTTAGGAGTTATAATACAATGGCCCCCATTGGCCCGTGTTCTTTGACCTAAGGGCACTGTGGTTAGCACTGCTGCCTCACGGCGCCAGAGACACAGGTTCGATTCGGTGCACTCTCGATGGGGCCAAATCGCTTCCTTCTGCATTGTACTGATTTTATAACTCTATATGCAACTGGCTACATGACCGCAGCCTCCTGAACAGACTGGGCTTACCTCTACACTGAGCAGGCCTGCTGTGTCAGAATGGTTCGATAGTGAGTACATTTCCGAATGGGAGAGTCAGGAGACCTTTGAACCAGCTATTCTAGTCAAGAACTCAAATGAGCAGTCTGTTTGAAATTGGTTCAAATCCCCCCTTCCCATCCTGGCGCCAAATGGAGAGCTCTTTCAAAGAGCTGTCACAGACACGATGGGCCGAACAACCTCCCTCTGAACAGTGTCTGTGCTGGGTTTAAAGGAGATGTGATTTTATTTCATTCCTTATTATCTGCAGTCTTTCAAGAAGATGGCGCTGACCCTGTAAGGATGCAGTCATGCATTTTCCTTTAAACTCAATAATGATCGGCTAAACAAAGAGCTCGCAAGTGTCCCTTTTATCTGCCCATTATGCAAAGGAGCCTGTGTATGGGACCGGTGGTCACTCGAAGTCACGCTTCACTTTGTGACCCTTCCTCAGCCTCTCACTTTCCCCTCAGTCGCTGTTTAATTAAAGGTTGATTATAGACTGGGACCCGGAGCTCCTTATCCAGGTGCACAGATAAATTACAGAGCAAAGCGAAAATAGGCGGGAGCTTGCATCCAGCCGGGATCAAACCCCTTGGAGCCGCCGCCAAATCGCAGCGCAGGCAGCCGGTAATGAAGCGGGTTCTGCTAAGCCATGCACAAAATGGCAAGTTAACTGGGAAATAACAGAGCATTTCACATACCTATTAATACCTATTAACACATACCTATTAACATTCCTCTATCACACACACACACACACACAACAGACACACACACAACACAATTGACACACAAACACAACAGACACACACACACACACAACAGACAAACAACTGTGTCCACATTCAACACTGTTGGAAAAGAGTTTGCAAAACTGAGTTTGTAGAGGGGCATCCCGGATAGAAAACTGAGCCCAGTCGGATTGGACCTTCAACATTAGCGGGCCAACCCTCCACTTCCCGAGAACAGCCCCATCTTCTCTCCAATTCTTCATCTTCCCTCTAATACCTCCATCTTCTCTCAAATACCCCCATTTTCTCTAAAATACCCCCATCTTCCCTCTAATGCCCCATTCTCTCTAACATCCCCTTCCCTCTAATGTCCCCTTCCCTCTAACACCCCCTTCCCTCTAACACCCCCTTTCCTCTAACACCCCCTTCTCTCTAACACCCCCTTCCCTCTAACACCCCCTTCCCTCTAACACCCCCTTTCCTCTAATACCCCCTTCCCGCTAACACTCCCTTCCCTCTAACACTCCCTTCCCTCTAACACCCCCTTCCCTCTAACACCCCTTCCCTCTAACACCCCCTTCCCTCTAACACCCCATTCCCTCTAATACCCCCTTCCCTCTAACACCCCATTCCCTCTAATACCCCCTTCCCTCTAATACCCCCTTCCCTCTAACACCCCCTTCCCTCTAACACCCCCTTCCCTCTAATACCCTCTTCCCTCTAACACCCCTTCCCTCTAACACCCCCTTCCCTCTAACACCCCCTTCCCTCTAACACCCCATTCCCTCTAATACCCCCTTCCCTCTAATACCCCCTTCCCTCTAACACCCCCTTTCCTCTAACACCCCCTTCTCTCTAACACCCCCTTCCCTCTAACACCCCTTCCCTCTAACACCCCCTTTCCTCTAATACCCCCTTCCCGCTAACACTCCCTTCCCTCTAACACTCCCTTCCCTCTAACACCCCCTTCCCTCTAACACCCCTTCCCTCTAACACCCCATTCCCTCTAATACCCCCTTCCCTCTAATACCCCCTTCCCTCTAACACCCCCTTCCCTCTAACACCCCCTTCCCTCTAATACCCTCTTCCCTCTAACACCCCCTTCCCTCTAACACCCCTTCCCTCTAACACCCCCTTCCCTCTAATACCCCCTTCCCTCTAACACCCCCTTCCCTCTAACACCCCCTTCCCTCTAATACCCTCTTCCCTCTAACACCCCTTCCCTCTAACACCCCCTTCCCTCTAACACTCCATTCCCTCTAACACCCCCTTCCCTCCAACACCCCCTTCCCTCCAACACCCCCTTCCCTCCAACACCCCCTTCCCTCTAACACCCCCTTCCCTCTAATACCCCCTTCCCTCTAACACCCCCTTCCCTCTAACACCCCCTTCCCTCTAACACTCCCTTCCCTCTAACACCCCCTACCCTCTAACACCCCCTTCCCTCTAACACCCCCTTCCCTCCAACACCCCCTTCCCTCTAACACCCCCTTCCCTCTAATACCCCCTTCCCTCCAACACCCCCTTCCCTCTAACACCCCCTTCCCTCTAACACCCCCTTCCCTCTAACACCCCCTTCCCTCTAACACTCCCTTCCCTCTAACACCCCCTTCCCTCTAACACCCCCTTCCCTCTAACACCCCCTTCTCTCTAACACCCCCTTCCCTCCAACACCCCCTTCCCTCTAACACCCCCTTCCCTGTAACACCCCCTTCTCTCTAACACCCCCTTCCCTCTAACACCCCCTTCCCTCTAACACCCCCTTCCCTCTAACACCCTCGTCCCTCAGTGACGGATGGAGTGGACATGAGAAAGCCCGGGATTGACTCGCTTGTCGGTTTCCTCAAGTCCTTGTGATACTTCAACTCCACACCTTCTTTCACCCCAACCTCTCGATCTGACCCCATCAGCACCCCCTCCTCCTCCTCCCTCCCCCCTCAATGTGCTGAACTTCCTGTTCAATGTATTTGTGCCAGTCAGAGAGTTCGCCGCTGTCCAGTTCCACATGCTCAGCTCTCCCAGGGTAAATGTGTTTCTGCTGCAATGCCCTGGTGGATTTATCAGTCACCCTGTTATATTCACCACCTTCCCTGTGTGGAAACATCTCCCTGTCCATCCTAACTGCTCTCCTCATCTTCAGCAGTCGGCCACCTGCCCCAGACTTTTCTCACCGATAAACCCAACCCGGATTGGCTCGAACTGACAACACTCGAGTTAGTAAAGATATTGAGTTAGTTACACAAGAAACACAACTGTCTCTCCCGAGTTGCAGAGTGGATTACATTGAACTGGAAAACAGACCCAGAGCTGGGGCGAGTTACTCGGAACCCACTTTAAACTCGAAACTGACATTGGGAGTTATTCTTGAAAGTTGGGTTTGTTTTAATCGGTTTTTGACGGTGATCCGGATTTGCTGCTCACTGGAGCTAAACTAAGGAGAGGGATGATCAAAGTGACTCTCGGGGTTTCCCTTTCTCTCTCTTCCCACCGTCCTGGGCACGGGTTTAGAGAGTTACACAAACGGACAGGACAACAACCCCTGTCCTGTTAAGAAATCTCCACTCGCAATTTGACTGGACTTTGTACCGGTTCTGCTTTGGCTTCAGGTTTCCCTCATTCTCGGGGGGGGTTTCCTCTGGAGGACCTGGTCCCACTCACCCAAGTGTCACCCCTCACCCGGAGTCTGAACAAATATAAGCCCCAGTGTAATTCAGGGGGCGAGTGACAGGCACACGGGGAGAGCGGGACTCCTCCCCGCCAACCACATGCTCCAATGTTGGAGACGCAGCCAGTTCCAGCCATGAAGCGGGGTCTGCAAGTGTTTGGGGGCTGGCGTGGGGATTGGAGCTGCAGTCACAGAATGGTGCATGTGTCTCAGGTTTAACTCTGGCAACTCCTCGCCGCTTCCTCCTTTGTCCGCTCGCCGGCTTTTGTTCGATAATCAGCCGCCTGATGGGACGAGGAATAGATAAAGATTCTTGCTATTTGGCGGCTAAAATGAAAGGGGGATTAGCTACTGGGCCGCTGCACACTCCATGACACAGAGGCTGCTATTCCCCCCCATTCACTAGACAGAACTCCCGTGTTTGATTACATCTCTCCGAGATGTTTGTATTCCTAAACTCGTTTGACAAAAAAAAAGTTAGTAACCCCATGCGGGATGTGAAAGGCCCGTCTTTTAACAGCTTCAATTACTGAACCCCTTAAAGCGCCAGGCCCGCCGCTTCCCCAGTAAACTGGCGCAGTGACCCACACAGTACTCGCTTCAATTGGTCACTGTGTCAACTCAAAGGACGGGGTTATTGCAATGTTACACTGTTGAACAACGCCGGATTTCTTGTGGAAAGTTATTACTTTGGAAGATTACTGTCGGGTCAGGGTAGTCCCTATATTATTATTTAGGATCGGGATGGTCATGACAATAGTGCAGAATCTCAATAGGTAGCACTCTCGGTTTTAACCCAACAGTAAGAAGTCTTGCAACACCAGGTTAGATTCTCCAACAGGTTTGATTCTCCACATCATTAGCCCAATAGGATAGGGGTTCTGAGACTTCACCATAAAGATCTAGACTGACACTCCAGTGCTGTGCTATTAAGTTCTGGAATTCACTCCCTCGACTCCTCCACCCTCTACCTCTCACCCCTTCAATATGTTGCTTCACATTCATCTCCTTTGATTGACCACAATTGATTTGCTTTAAGATGTCCACACATGGCTTTTGTGTCAAATCTGATTTGCTAACACTCCTAGGAAACGCCCTGGGACGTTATATGAAATTAAAGGCACAATATAAATTCAGCTGATTATTGGTCAGTCGACATCACCAAAACGGTTTTCCTGGTCCTGATCACATTTCTGCTTGGAGAGAATATAGGGCTGTGATAGTCCCTACAGGGGATAGAGCTGTGAGCAAACTAGTCATTGCAATGACTACAATTCAGAAGCGCTTCAGTGGCTGTAAAACCCCCTTTGGGATATCTTTGTGTATACCTGAAATAGTTCCTCCAGAATCTCGGGTTCGGATAGTCCCTGAGTATGTAAAACTGGGATAAAACCAACAGATTTTGGAACTAGGTTGATTCATACAGTGTAATGAATTGGGATAGCTAAAACAGTTTAGAGAACTGGCTCACTCCCTGCAGCAGTAAGAACTGGGTCATCTCGACAGAGTAAATTATTGGAACAAACCCTATACTAAACAAAACTACAGTAGACCATAAAACATGTAAGTCTAGGATAGCCCGTATGGTATTGACCATTTTGATAGTTTCTACACCGTGCAGCGCCAGGGTAATTCCCGAAAGAATACAGGACAGTGAGTGATCGGCCCAAACTATATAGAACTAGCATAGATCCTGTCTTGCTCAGATCCCTGATCATTCAGCTGGGAAAGTGCCTATAGTACACAGCACTGTGACAATCAATAGATTTTATAGAACTGGAATAGTTCCCACAGGAAACAAAACTGAAATAGTGTACAGAACTGTGACCTTCCCTATATATATGGAACTACAGTGTATGGAGGGGTAGTCTGTACAGTTTAGACAACTCGTTCAGACCCAGCATTATTTAGAACAATGATCGTACCAACAGTGCAGATGACTGGAATAGTTCATATATAGGACTGGAATTGTCACTGCAAAGCTTTGGGAATGGAAAAATCCCAATATTATATAGAACTGGGATTGTACCTGCATGGTGTAGAACAGAGATAGCCCTATGCTATTTAAACTGGATAGTCCGTACAGGGTATAGGACGGTTAATTCCTAAGGATACATGACTGGTATAATCCCTACAGGGAGCATGGCTGGGAAAATCCCTATAAAATACAGGGCTGGGATAATCCCTACAGGATACAGAGCTGGGAAAATCACATTAAAGTACAGGGCTGGGATAATCCCTACAGGGAGCAGGGCTGGGAAAATCCCTATAAAATACAGGGCAGGGATAATCCCTATAGGATACTGGAATGGGAAAATCACTATAAAATACAGGGCTGGGATAATCCATACAGGAAGCACGGTTGGGAAAATCACTATAAAATACAGGACTGGGATAATCCCTACAGGACACAGAGCTGGGATAATCCCTACAGGATACAGGACTGGGATAATATCTACAGGATACAGAACTGGGATAATCCCTACAGGAAACAGGAGTGGGATAATCCCTACAGGATACGGGGCTGGGTTAATCCCAACAGGGCTGGGATAATCCCTACAGGATACAGGACTGGGATAATCCCGACAGGATACAGGACTGGGATAATCCCAACAGGACTGGGATAATCCCTACAGGATACAGGACTGGGATAATCCCTACAGGATACAGAACGGGGATAATCCCTACAGGATACAGGACTGGGATAATCCTTACAGGATACAGATCTGAGATAATCCATACAGGATACAGGACTGGGATAATCCCTACAGGATACAGGGCTGGGATAATCCCTACAGGATACAGAGCTGAAATAATCCCTACAGGATACAGGACTGGGATAATCCCTACAGGACTTGGATAATCCCTACAGAATACAGGTCTGAAATAATCCCTACAGGATACAGGACTGGGATAATACCTACAGGATACAGGGCTTGGATAATCCTTACAGGATACAGGGCTGGGATAATCCCTACAGGGTACAGGGCTGGGATTATCACTACAGGATCCAGGACTGGGATAAACCCTACAGATCTGGGATAATCCCTACAGGATACGGGAGTGGGATAATCCCAACAGGATACAGGACTGGGAAAATCCCTACAGGATACAGGACTGGGATAATCCCTACAGGACATCGATAATCCCTACAGGATACAGGGCTGAGATAATCCCTACAGGTTACAGGACTGGGATAATACCTACATGATACAGGGCTGGTATAATCCCTACAGGGTACAGGGCTGGGATAATCCCTCACAGGATACAGGACTGGGATAATCCCTACTGGATACAGGACTGGGATAATCCCTACAGGATACAGGACTGGGATAATCCTTACAGGATACAGAGCTGGGATAATCCATACAGGATACAGGACTGGGATAATCCCTACAGTATACAGGGATGGGATAATCCCTACAGGATACAGGTCTGAAATAATCCCTACAGGATACAGGACTGGGATAATCCCTACAGGGCTGAAATAATCCCTACAGGATACAGGACTGGGATAATCCCTACAGGACACAGAGCTGGGATAATCCCTACAGGATACAGGACTGGGATAATCCCTACAGGATACAGAACTGGGATAATCCCTACAGGAAACAGGAGTGGGATAATCCCTACAGGATACGGGGCTGGGTTAATCCCAACAGGGCTGGGATAATCCCTGCAGGATACAGGACTGGGATAATCCCGACAGGATACAGGACTGGGATAATCCCAACAGGACTGGGATAATCCCTACAGGATACAGGACTGGGATAATCCCTACAGGATACAGAACGGGGATAATCCCTACAGGATACAGGACTGGGATAATCCTTACAGGATACAGATCTGAGATAATCCATACAGGATACAGGACTGGGATAATCCCTACAGGATACAGGGCTGGGATAATCCCTACAGGATACAGAGCTGAAATAATCCCTACAGGATACAGGACTGGGATAATCCCTACAGGACTTGGATAATCCCTACAGAATACAGGTCTGAAATAATCCCTACAGGATACAGGACTGGGATAATACCTACAGGATACAGGGCTTGGATAATCCTTACAGGATACAGGGCTGGGATAATCCCTACAGGGTACAGGGCTGGGATTATCACTACAGGATCCAGGACTGGGATAATCCCTACAGATCTGGGATAATCCCTACAGGATACGGGAGTGGGATAATCCCAACAGGATACAGGACTGGGAAAATCCCTACAGGATACAGGACTGGGATAATCCCTACAGGACATCGATAATCCCTACAGGATACAGGGCTGAGATAATCCCTACAGGTTACAGGACTGGGATAATACCTACATGATACAGGGCTGGTATAATCCCTACAGGGTACAGGGCTGGGATAATCCCTCACAGGATACAGGACTGGGATAATCCCTACTGGATACAGGACTGGGATAATCCCTACAGGATACAGGACTGGGATAATCCTTACAGGATACAGAGCTGGGATAATCCATACAGGATACAGGACTGGGATAATCCCTACAGTATACAGGGCTGGGATAATCCCTACAGGATACAGGGCTGAAATAATCCCTACAGGATACAGGACTGGGATAATCCCTACAGGGCTGAAATAATCCCTACAGGATACAGGACTGGGATAATCCCTACAGGACTTCGATAATCCCTACAGGATACAGGGCTGAGATAATCCCTACAGGACACAGGACTGGGATAATCCCTACAGGATACAGGGCTGGGATAATCCCTACAGGATACAGGACTGGGATGATCCCTACAGGATACAGAGCTGGGATAATCCCTACAGGATACAGGGTTGGGATAATCCCTACAGGGTACAGGACTGGGATTATCTCTACAGGACCCAGGACTGGGGTAATCCCTACAGATCTGGGATAATCCCTACAGGATACGGGAGTGGGATAATCCCAACAGGATACAGGACTGGGATAATCCCTACAGGATACAGGGCTGGTATAATCCCTACAGGGTACAGGGCTGGGATAATCCCTCACAGGATACAGGACTGTGATAATCCCTACACGATACAGGGCTGGGATAATCCCTACTGGATACAGGACTGGGATAATCCCTACAGGTCTGGGATAATCCCTACAGGATACGGGATTGGGGTAATCCCTACAGGATACAGGACTGGGATAATCCCTACAGGATACAGATCTGGGATAATCCCTACTGGATACAGGATTGGGATAATCCCTACAGGATAGAGGGCTGGTATAATCCCTACAGGGTACAGGGCTGGGATAATCCCTACAGGATCCGGGACTGGGATAATCCCTACAAGATACGGGACTGGGATAATCCCTACAGGATACAGGACTGGGATAATCCCTACTGGATACAGGGCTGGGATAATCCCTGCAGGATACAGGACTGGGGTAATCCAAATGTGATTGACGCTTTATTTTATAAAGTTGGGTCAACCCTTACACGGTGTAAAGCTGGAATTGTAGACGTGATGTATCGAACTGGAATGGTTCTATCCGTTTATAAAGCCGGGTTAATCCCCGCACGGTGTAAAACTGGTCCAGTAACTGTCCGGACAGTTTATTGACGTAGGATAACCCCAGTAGTGAGAAACTGGAGCTGGGAGCTGAGCAGTAAATGGTGTTTGAAATGGACTGGGACTGGGCTTTAATCAGGGTACTG
Organism: Scyliorhinus torazame; assembly: GCF_047496885.1. Lineage (NCBI taxonomy): Eukaryota > Metazoa > Chordata > Chondrichthyes > Carcharhiniformes > Scyliorhinidae > Scyliorhinus > Scyliorhinus torazame. Next base: position 28,190,101 of record NC_092722.1, read on the forward strand.
GCTCACCGCCTCCTCACTGGGACGGTGCAGTTTGAGTGCAGTTAGACCCGGGGGTCAGCTGCCGTGACAGAGAATTGATCTTACTGCGGAATTCAGACAGCTGGCGTTTGGGATCTGCTGTGCTGCAGAGAGACAGGCAGAGCGAGACTAGAGAGGCATTTCTCAATGCCCAGTGTCTCAAGCACCCCCATCTAACCAGTATCCGCCATGGAGAGCACCAGGCGGGAGCGGCTCTTGTTGGACACAAACGGTGAGGGGAAGTGAGAGGAAAGCGGCGATTTAGCTGAAAAGCACATTCTCCCCACCTTAGCCCCACAAAACACTTCGCCTCAGCTTGTGTTACCCGTTCAGATTTTGATATCTTAAATAAAAGAGAAGTTGGTGTGGGAAATCCCATTCATTTGGCATTGTGAATGTTACAACCAGAGCCCGCGTCCCGCCCTGTCTCATCCAAAATATTTATCTTCCATCAATTGATTTAAACAAGCTTCTGTTTACTGTCTCCGACCCACACAGTCTGTCACACGTTCATTATTCATTAAAGTGCTTGATCTATGAGGTAACTAATTAACAGAGCCCTTCTCCTCGTCCAGGACACATATGCTTGATACTCGTGGAGAATATATCATTAGAAGCAGCTTTTCCATTCCTTCCATCCACACTTTTTTTTAATGAAGCCTCTCCCGTGGTCGACTCGGGTCCTTTTCCGGCGGCGGGAGCGGAAACAATTCCTATGCCTCAGCCCCCAGCGCGACAGATTAGCCAGTTTCCCTCCCCCTGAAAATGGGCCCAGCACCCCGCGAGGCCGCACCCCCAGTGTGCAGGAGCTGTCCCCTGTGTCTGCACTGGCCCCCGGGGCAGTTTCTGCCTCGGCCCCCGGGGCAGTTTCTGCCTCAACTTCTGTTTAAGGATTTTCAACCCCCAAACAAATTTATCCGTTCTCTCAATAGCACGGATGGAGCAGAGAGCCGAAATGGTTAAACACTAACTACAGTGAGTGTAACGGTATTATAATAATTGCGAATTTTGAGTGTAACGGTATTGTGGCTGGAGTGAGTGTAACAGTACTGTGAGAATAGTGAGTATAACATTATTGTGACTGCAGTGAGTTTAACAGTGTCGTGGTTCCTGTGAGTGTAATGGTACTGTGACTATTGTAAATTTATCAGTATTGTGACAATAGTGAGCTAACAGTATTGCGATTATACTGGGTAACACAATTGTGACTGTAGTGAGTGTGACAGTATTGCGACTATACTGGATAACACTATTATGACTGTAGTGTGTGTGACAGTATTTTGACTGTAGTGAGTGTGACAGTATTATGACTGTAGTGAGTGTAACATTACTCTGAGAACAGTGAGTGTAACAATGTTATGAAAATACTGAGTGTAACGGTATTGTGGCTATAGTGTGTAACAGTATTGTGAGAATAGTGCATTTAACAGTATTGTGACCATAGTGTGTAACAGTATTGGGACTATAGTGAGTATAACAGTATTGTGACTATAGTGTGTAACAGTATTGTGATTATAGTGAGCATAACAACATTGTGACTCTAATGTGTAACAGTATTGTGATTCTCGTGAGTATAACAGTATTGTGACTATAGTGTGTAACAGTATTGGGACTGTAGTGAATATAACAGTATTGTGACTATACTGTGTAACAGTATTGTGAATATAGTGAGTATAACAGTATTGGGTCTATAGTGTGTAACAGTATTGGGATTGTAGTGAATATAACAGTATTGTGATTGTAGTGTGTAACAGTATTGGGGCTGTAGTGAATATAACAGTATTGTGATTTTACTGTGTAACAGTATTGTGATTATAGTGAGCATAACAACATTGTGACTCTAATGTGTAACAGTATTGTGATTATAGTGAGTATTATAGTATTGTGACTATAGTGTGTAACAGTATTGGGACTGTAGTGAATATAACAGTATTGTGACTGTAGTGAGGATAACAGTATTGTGACTATAGTGAGTAAAACAGTATTGTGATTATAGTGTGTAACAGTATTGGGGCTGTAGTGAATATAACAGTATTGTGACTGTAGTGAGGATAATAGTATTGTGACTATAGTGAGCAAAACAGTATTGTGACTATACTGTGTAACAGTATTGGGACTATAGTGAGTATAACAGTATTTTGACTATACTGTGTAACAGTATTGTGACTGCATTGAGTGTGACAGTATTGTGACTGTAGTGAGTATGACAGTATTGTGACTGTAAAAGTATTATGAGAATAGTATTGTAACAGTACGTGAAAATAATGAGTTTAATGGTATTGTGACTATAGTGTGTAACGGTATTATGAGAATAGTGAGTGTAATAATATTGTGAGAATAGTGAGTGTAATAGTATTTGATTCTAATGAGTGGACCAGTATTAAATCTTCACCAAGTATAGGTGTAGGTTCAGACTGAGAGCTGGATGCAGTGAACAGCTATAGGGATAGCATTAGAGAGCGGCTACTTCATGTTGTATCAGTTACAGGTTGTGTCGGTCAGCAAAGGTTGAATCGATTCACTCGTATTAACACTAAGGCCGAGGGCGTTGAGACTGGGGGTGGGAAAGGGGTGTCTCACCCCCTGTATTTCCCCCTCTCCAGTCTCGGCAGGAGGCATGTGGCCACTGCTGTGTCAGAGACCCGGGGCTCCGGCATCACGTTTGTCGATCTGAAAAAAATGCTCGCGATTTACTTTATTGAGGGAGATACGGACAGCACCGAATAAATAGCTGGAAATATATCCCTTACAACATCAAATCACTGAAGTGTTGCACACACTGTTCTATGTTGACACGCTGAATCTTGAAGAGGAGGAACTGGGCGGTTGGTCCCCGCTCCAGCCCCCCTCAACATCCACACACACACACACACACACACACATGCCATCGTCTTCCTTGGCTGTCCTTATATTCGAGGATAAGGTCCACTGAGGGTCGCGAGTTCCTGTCACATCACTGTGACTGAACAGATTAATTCTCGACCCACTGTCCACTGAGGATCCGGGTTCGATCCTGGCCCCGGGTCACTGTCCGTGTGGAGTTTGCACATTCTCCCCGTGTCTGCGTGGGTCTCACCTCCAGAACTCGAAGAGGTGCAGGGTAGGTGGATTGACCATTCTAAAATTGCCCCTTAATTGGCGGGGGAGGGGGGGGGGACAATCTCTACCCACTGTCATAGGCAAAGATTCACAATCTCCCAGCGATTCACATAGACATATAAACACATCCTCACGGACAACACTCACAATACACAGACAACACTCACACAACACACAGACAATACCCACACACAGACAACACTCACACATACAGACAACATTCACACAACTCACAGACAATACCCACACACAAACACTCACTCACAACACATAGACTACACTCACACAACACACAGACAACACTCACACATACAGACAACATTCACACAACACACAGACAATACCCACACACATACAACAGTCACTCACACACACAGACAATACTCACAACACACAGACAACACTAACACAACTCACAGACAATACCCACACACAGACAACACTCACACATACAGACAACATTCACACAACACACAGACAATACCCACACAATACATAGACAACACTCACACAACACACAGACAACACTCACACAACACAGAGGCAACACTCACACAACACACAGACAACACTCACACAACACAGAGGCAACACTCACACAACACACAGACAATATCCACAGACAAACACTCACTCACAACACATAGACAACACTCACACAACACACAGACAATACTCACTCACAACACACAGACAACACTCACACAACACACAGACAACACTCACACAACACAGAGGCAACACTCACACAACACAGAGACAATACCCATACACAAACACTCACTCACAACACACAGACAACACTCACACAACATACAGACAACACACAGAGACAACACTCACACAACACACAGACAATACCCACACACATATAACACTCACACATCACACACATAATACCCACACACATACAACACTCACTCACGCACGCAGATAACACACACAGACAACACTCACTTACACACACAGACAACACTTACACAACACACAGACAATACCCACACACATACAACACTCACTCCCACACGCAGATAACACACAGACAACACTCACTCACACACAGACAACACACACAGACGACACCCACACACAGACAACACTCACTCGCACACACAGACAACACCCATACACAGACAACACTCACTCATTCACACAGACGACAAAACACTCATTCACACACAAACACAGGCAACACTCTCTCTCACACACAGATAACACTCACACACACACAGACGACAAAACACTCATTCACACACAAACACGCAAACACAGACAACACTCTCACACACACTGACAACATTCACTCACACACACACATACAAACACAGACACAGACAACATTCACTCTCTCACACACACTGAGACAACACTAACTCACACAGACAACACTCACACACACAGTCAACACTAAAACGCAGACAACACTCACTCACGCAGACAACACACGCAGACAACAGTCTCTAACACACACACACAGACAACATTCACTCACACACAGATAACATTCACTCACACACAGACAACACTCACTCATTCACACACAAACAACACTCACACACACAGACAATACCCACACACAAACAACACTCACTCACACGTGCAGATACCACACACAGACAACACTCACTCACATACACAGACAACAATCACACAACACACAGACAATACCCACACAACACACAGACAATACCCATACACAGACAACAGTCACTCACACACAGACAACACCCACACACAGACAACACTCACTCATACACACAGGCAACACTCAGACACAGACAACACTCACTCATTCACACACAAACAACACACACACAGACAACACCCACACACAAACAACACTCATACACACAGACAATGCCCACACACAGACAACACTCACTCACACACACAGACAACACCCACACACAGATAACACTCACTCATTCACACACAAACAACACACACAGACAACACTCACTCACACACACAGACAACACTCACACAACACAGTCAATACCCATACACTGACAACACACACACACATATAACACTCACACACAGACAATACTCACACAACACACACTCACACACACAGACAACACACACACACAAACACTCACACAACACACACAGACAACACTCACACAACACACACTCACACACACAAACACTCACACAACACACACAGACAACACTCACACACACAGACAACACTCTCTCACACACAGACAACACTATGTGACCCGCTGAAAGAACACCCTATCTAGGCTCACTCCCCCGCCTTAACCTGCAACCCAGTAAGCTCACTTAACGTTTTATCCAACACTAAGGGACAATTTACCACGGCCAATCCACCTAACCTGCACGTCTTTGGACTGTGGGAGGAAACCCAAGCAGCCAAAGACCTGAAGCAATTCGCTGCGGTCTCTGCCCTCCGACACTGAAAACCTGCATCCTAACCACCTGACCAAAACCATTCAAATAAAACTAAAATATGGAAAATCTGAAACTAGAACAGTTCTGGTGAAGCTGTACGGGCAGGAAACGTTCACGTTGTTTCCCTCTCTCCAGATGCTGCCAGCCCCGCTGAGTTTATCCAGCACTTTTTGTTTTCTGCCAACACTATTCATGATTTTGAACACCTCTACTCACATTCCCCAGAATGTTGTCTGCTTTAAGAATCCTTCATTAACTCCACATTAACTGATGCCTTTTGTCCCTGGGGTCACTTCAATAAATCTCTTCCAGCGCTATGGCCTTGCTGTCCTTTCTAAAGTGTGGTGCCCAGAATTGAACACAATACTATAGTTGAAGTGTAACTAGCAATTTTTAAATGGTTTAGAATAACGTACTTGTTTTTATACTCCGGGAATCCGTTTATAAAGCTACGGCTCCGGGAAGTTTTTTTTTAGAGATCGCAAACTTCTCAATATCGTCTGCTGCCGACAAACTTAAGTGTACAGACAAACCAGATCTCTCTGCTCTTGCGCATGTAGAATGGAACTTTACTCTGTATCTAACCCCGAACTGTACCTGTCCTCGGAGTGTTTGATGGGGACAGTGTAAACGGAGTTTACTATGTATCTAACGCAATGCTGTACCTGTCCTGGGAGTGTTTGATGGGGACAGTGTAGAGGGAACTTTACTCTGTATCTAACGTAATGCCGTACCTTCCCTGGGAGTGTTTAACGGGGACAGTGTAGAGGGGGCTTTACTCTGTATCTAACTCCGTGCTACACCTTCCCTGGGAGTGTTTAATGGGGACAGTGTAGAAGGGGCTTTACTCTGTATCTAACTCCGTGCTACACCTGTCCTGGGAGTATTTGATGGGGACAGTATAGAGGGAGCTTACTTCTGTATCTAACTCCGTGCTGTACCTGTCCTGGGAGTGTTTGATGGGGACAGTGTAGAGGGAGGTTTACTCTGTATCTAACGCAATGCTGTACCTGTAGTGGAAGTGTTTGATGGGGACAGTGTAGAGGGAACTTTACTCTGTATCTAACACAATGATGTACCTTCCCTGTGAGTGTTTAATGGGTCAGTGTAGAGGGAGATTTACTCTGTATCTAACCCCGTGCTGTACCTGTCCTGGGAGTGTTTGATGGGGACAGTGTAGAGAGAATTTTACTCTGTATCTAACTCTGTGCTGTACCTGTCTTGGGAGTGTTTGTAATCCACTGGGTACCTGAAATAAAACGAGTTTCAATCCTGGTACTACCACGTTCATCTTATTGTCATGTGAGAGTACCTTTAAGACATGGATGTTTAAGCAATGTACCTTTAAGAAAACAGTGATGTCAGAGAGTGGGTGGAGCTGAGGTCAGGTCAGCCATTTTGCAGTTTAGTTTTGCAGTTTGAAAAGAGCTTGGGAGTGTGTGTTTGCAGTGACCTGAATCTCTGCCATGAAAGACTATCTCTGGATCATTTGGGTGATTTAAACTCATAATAGTAAAGCCTTTAACCTGACGTGATTCTGTTTAAAGGTGTTCAGTGTCTTGGAAGTTTGAAGGAACATTTTGAGGAATTATTTACTGTTGCAATATTTTCGGCGTTATCTTTGAAGTAAGGGAAGTGAAGAGATCCAATGTTTATTGAAGATGTTAAGTTGAGTTAATGGAATAAACATTGTTTTGTGTTTAAAATCTCATGTGTCCATAATTGTAATCCCACACCTAGGGGACAAACCGTGTGCTCGGAAAAGCAACAAATACATTAAATGGAGAGGTTGGTTGAACTCCATGATACATTTTGAGGTTCTGAAAATGCCTCGCCCATAACAACTGGGGGCTCGTCCGGGATAAAAGTTAATCTATTGGATTGGCTTTTGTGAACTTAAAGACAGTGAAGGATTGTTGCTTTGCTGGTGTGGTATTTTAATTTAAGTGGCGAGAGTGTTGTGAACAATGGCTCTTTCAGAGGCTCAGAGGTTGTTGGGGGTGGATAATGTCACATGTAGTACTTTACGGACAGAAACGAAAAGCAGACTGATAGATTTGGCAAGAACATTGCAGTTAACATTACCTGACAAAATGTGAAAAGATTAGGTAATTATAGCGGTGGTTAAGCATTTAAAGTTGCCTGAGATAGAGTTAGACTCATTGGAAATGGCAAAAATTCAGTTCCAAATTAAACATATGGAACATGAGAAAGAATTAAAGTGGCTTGAATACGCGAGTGAGAGAGAGGAAAAAGAAAGAGAAAGAGAGAGAGAGGAAAAAGAAAAGGTGAGAGAAGAAAAGAGAAAAGAAAGAATAGGCCTGGCAGAACAAAAAGAAAAAGAAATGGAGATACAGATCATGGAAAAAGATAAAGAGAGGGAGTTTGAACTTCAGAAAATGGCCATGAAACATGACAATCAGTTAAAATTGGCAGACGTAAAGGGAAACCTACAGTTGATGATAGTGGATGATAGTGATCAGGATAGTGAGAAAGAGCGTCATAGTGGAAGGCTTGGTGGGAATCTATTTAAATATGTCCAAGCATTGCCAAGTTTTGTCGAGAAGGACGTGGAAGCCTTTTTCATTTCATTTGAGAAGGTAGCTCAACAAATTAAATGGCCACAGGACATGTGGGTGTTACTGATTCAAACAAAGCTGGTAGGTAGAGCTAGTGAAGTGTTTGCATCACTACCAGAGGAGGTATCTGGAACGTATGAGGAGGTGAAGAAATCCATCTTAAGTGCATATGAGGTAGTGCCTGAAGCTTACAGACAAAGGTTTAGAAATTTAAGGAAAGAATTTGGTCAAACATACATGGGGTTTGAAAGGCTCAAACAGAGTAATTTTGATAGGTGGATAAGGGCTTTGAAAATAGACCAAACGTATGAAGCTCTCAGAGAAATTATACCTTTGGAGGAGTTTTAAAATTCAATTCCTGATGTAGTGAGAACTCATGTAGAAGAACAGAGGGTTAAAACTGCGAGATTAGCAGCGGAAATGGCAGATGATTCTGAATTAGTTCATAAATCAAAGATTGGTTTCCAACATCAGTTTCAGCCGGTGAGGGATAGAAACTGGGGACATGAGAAATACTCAAGTGGTAAAGGTAAAGGTGATCTGATGGGAGACAATAAAGAGAGTGTACCTCAGATTAAAAAAGAAATCCAGGAGGGTGCAAATGAAATGAAAAGTTTCAGATGTTTTCTCTGTAATAAACGAGGCCATGTAAAGTCACAGTGTTGGTGGTTGAAGTAAAGCACTGGGAAGGCTGATGTGGTAAAACAGGATAAGACAGTGGGGTTTGTTAGAGTGGTAAAGGAAAGCCCAAGGGAAGCAAAGGAGGTGCAAACGATTGTACAGCCTGTTCAAGAAGTAATTGTTAAGAAGGTGCCAGATGTCTTTAAAGAATTTACTTGTGTGGGTAAAGTTTACTCATGTGTATCAGGAGGAGCAGGTAAAGAAGTCACAATTTTAAGAGATAAAGGGGCTCGTCAATCTTTAATGGTAAGAGATGAGGAATTATGTAGTTTGGGAAGAATGTTGCCAGAAAAGGTGGTGTTATGTGGAATTCAGGGTGAGAGGAGTAGCGTTCCATTATATAAAGTAAGGTTGGAAAGTCCAGTGAAGAGTGGTGAAGTGGTAGTAGGAGAAAGATAAACTATCTTGTCCAGGAATACAGTTTATCTTGGGTAATGATATAGCTGGATTGCAACTGGGAGTGATGCCTACTGTGGTTGATAAGCCAGTGGCAAATCAGACAACTGAAGGGTTGAAGGACGAATATCCTGGGATTTTTCCGGATTGTGTAGTAACAAGGTCGCAAAGTCACAGGTTAAGACAAGAGGAGAAATCAAAGAGTGAAGATGAAGTTCAAGTGCAATTATCAGAAACGATTTTTGATCAGATGGTTGAAAAAGAATAAGAACAGGTGGAGGATGAGGCGGATATTTTTAGTTCAGGAAAATTGACAGAGTTACAACAGAAAGCATATACGGAAGAGGAATCTGAGAGTATACCAGAGTGTTATTACCGTAAAATGATGTCTTGATCAGAAAATGGAGACTTGTACATATGCAGGCGGATGAAAAGTGGGTAGAAGTTCATCAAGTAGTATTGCCGGTAGGGTATAGAAAGGAGGTGTTGCGAGTTGCACATGAGGTACCAGTGGGAGGTCATTTGGGAATAAGGAAAACTCAAGCTAAAATCCAGAAACGTTTTTATTGGCCTGGACTACATAAAGATGTAGTTACATTTTGTCAATCATGTCACGCATGTCAAGTGATAGGGAAACCTCAAGCAGTGATAAAACCAGCGCCCTTAATACCCATTCCAGCATTTGAGGAATCTTTTACGAGGGTCATAATTGATTGTGTAGGACCGCTTCCTAAAACAAAAGTGGGAATCAATATCTTTTGACTATAATGGATGTGTCTACTAGGTTTCCAGAGGCCATTCTAGTACATAATATTACAGCTAAAAGGATTGTGGAGGAGTTACTTAAATTCTTTACTAGATATGGGCTACCCACAGAAATTCAATCGGATCAAGGATCAAATTTTACTTCAAAGTTATTCAAAGAAGTTATGGATAGTTTAGGAATAAAACAATTTAAATCAACTGCATACCATCCAGAATCACAGGGAGCATTAGAAAGGTGGCATCAGACATTAAAGACAATGTTGAGGGTGTATTGTCAAGATTATCCAGAGGATTGGGATAAAGGAATCCCATTCGTATTGTTTGCAATTAGGGATGCACCTAATGAGTCTAGTAAATTTAGTCCTTTTGAACTAAATTTTGGTCATGAGCTAAGAGGACCACTTAAATTGATTTAAGGAAAAATTGGTGGGTGAGATATCGGAAATTACACTATTGGATTACGTGTCAAATTTTAGGGAATGATTAAATAGAGCAGGTGAATTGGCGAGACAACATTTGAAAGTTGCACGAAATGTGGTGAAACGGGTAGCGAACAAGAAATCCAAAGTTCGTAGTTTTTCCAGTGGGGATAAAGTTTTAGTGTTGTTACCAGTGGTGGGGGAGCCTTTAAAAGCTAGATTTTGTGGACCATATCAGATTGAATGGAAATTAAGTGAGGTGAATTATGTGGTAAAAACACCAGATAGAAGGAAGACTCACCGAGTGTGTCATGTGAATATGCTTAAAAGGTACTTTGAAAGGGAAGGAGTGAAAAAGGAGGTTTTAATGATTCCAACTCAAAGTGACGAACCAAATCCAGATGACTGTGAATTTGACATACCTCAAATTAAATTGGAAAATGAGGATGTTCTTAAAAATTGGGATGAATTGTTAAGTTACCTTCCAGAGGAAAAACGAACTGACCTGAAAGAGTTATTGATATTACATGGGCAAGTTTGTAGAGATAAATTGGGAAGTACTAAAATGGCTACACATGATGTAGATGTGGGAAATGCTGTTCCTATCAAACAACATCCATATAGACTTAACCCTTTAAAATTGGCACAGGTTTACAGAGCGATTGAGAGTATGCTGAAGAATGGCATAATTGAAGTGGGTTGCAGATAATGGAGCTCACCCATAGTGATGGTTCCTAAACCAGACGGTACCCAACGGTTGTGTGTGAAAGGTGAATGCAGTTACAAGAACGGACTCTTATCCTATCCCACGTTTGAAGGATTGCATTGAGAAAGTGGGACAATCTGCTTTTATTTCCAACTTCCAGACATGGAAAGAGCATTTAAAACATCGTATGGAGTTCTTCGATCGACTTCAGGAGGCGGGTTTGGTGATGAACCTAGCCGAAAGTGAATTTGGAGAAGCCCGCACCACTTTCCTTGCGGAGTTTCCGATACCCTCAAGACAAAGGAAATAATGCGATTTCTTAACATGAATGAATTTGATCGAACCTTTGTGCAAAAGTTTTATGGTGTGATTACTCCACTGATAGACTTGTTAAAGAAACCTAAAAAAATTCAATGGACAGCGGACTTTCAACAGGCATTTGACTGCCTGAAGGCTGTGATTGCCAATACTCCTGTATTGGAGAATTGCAAGGGACTCTGTGGTCAGATTGAACTAAAGTATCTGATTCTAAAGAGAAATGCCGAGGAGTAGAGGAATGGATGGATTGTGCAGAGACTTTGTTCAATGAGACTGTCAATCGAGAAGGATTTTGGTTGGAGAAAGAAGAACAAAGAAAAGTGGACTATATGATTATACCTGTTTGTATGTGTTGTTGTTTTTTAAAAAACGAAAAGGTATATTTACTGTGTACATTTCTTAGTGGATGGTGCAAAAGTGAAAAAAGAAACCATCTTGAAGTTGATGGTTTCTTTTTTTTTCTTGGGGGGAGGTGTCATGTGAGAGTACCCTTAAGACATGGATGTTTAAGCAATGTACCTTTAAGAAAACAGTGATGTCAGAGAGTGGGTGGAGCTGAGGTCAGGTCAGCCATTTTGCAGTTTAGTTTTGCAGTTTGAAAAGAGCTTGGGAGTGCCTGTGTTTGCAGTGAGCTGGATCTCTGCCATGAAAGACTACCTCTGGATCATTTGGGTGATTTAAACTCATAATAGTAAAGCCTTTAACCTGATGTGATTCTGTTTAAAGGTGTTCAGTGTCTTGGAAGTTTGAAGGAACATTTTGAGGAATTATTTACTGTTGCAATATTTTCGGCGTTATCTTTGAAGTAAGGGGTGTTAAGAGATCCAATGTTTATTGAAGATGTTAAGTTGAGTTCATGGAATAAACATTGTTTTGTGTTTAAAACCCCACGTGTCCATAATTGTAATCCCACACCTAGGGAAAAAGCCGTGTGCTAGGAAAAGCAACAAATCCATTAAAGGGAGAGGTTGGTTGAACTCCATGATACATTTTGGGGTTCTGAAAACGCCTGGCCCATAAAATTATTAAATGTGAGTAAAGATGAAAGGGTTAAAGGCTGGTGCAGTATAGACCAACATGTTTTTAAAATGAAAAAAAAAAACAGCAAATGTTGGAAATATTTAGCGGGGTTGGTAGCATCTGAGGAGAAATAGAATTGATATTTTAATTCAATAAGAAATCAGTTCTGATGAATGGTGTGAAACATTAACTCTGTTTCTCTGGCCACAGATGCTGCCAGACCCGCTGAGTTTTTTCAGCATGTTCTGTTTTTATGTTACATTTCCTGCGTCCACAGTATTTCGCTTTTGTACCACAATGTTCTACCCTCCTGAAATTGCTGCTGTCGAAGTGGTAAATTTATATATGGGGACGCCACAGGGTTCATATAATCCATAGAATCCCTGCAGCGCAGAAGGAGGCCATTCGGCCCATCGAGTCTGCACCGACCCTCCGAAAGAGCCTGTGGCGCCACCGTCACTGAAGAACTGGTGCCGAACTCACGTCTGCTGTGTTAAGGCACCAAGGAAGGCGTTGGAGTTTAGGCGGGAATGAACCAGGACCTCCAGACATCCCAGCACCTGGCAACTGGGCAGCCAACTCGCTTGCATTTTGGAGTCACTGGCCACATTGCCAATAATAGCCCCAAGATTAGTTGTACATTGGTGCGGGCAAGCTTAATAGGGAATTGTTTGAATAAAGCGACAAATTTAGTAAGAGGTGGGCACCTATTCCGCACATTTTAATTCTGTTAACACATCCTCCTAATTCCTGCATTGTAATCCGCCCCCTCCCCACACACCCCACCCCCACACAGAAAAACCCGGAGATCCCTATTTATTCCGTACAAGTAAATTACGTGTGCTGTAACCCCTTCCCTGTTCCCAATGGAGACCGTCCTTAATGAGCTGAAAACGGGAACCCCGCGCCGAAGCGCGGCGAGGCTGTAATATGATGAACCCCCTTTTGTTAAAGTGTCACCATAAATGTTCCGGATAAGAAAAAGCGAGAATGATCAAAGCAAATAAGCTTCTCAATTTCCTGGCTGGGTCTGGTGCTTAACCTCACCTAGCCCCCCCCCCCCCCCCCCCGCCCCCCACACACACAGACAACATAACCACCTAGTCCCCACCCCACACACACACAACAGAAACACCTAGCCCCCCCCCCCCCCGCCCCCCACACACACAGACAACATAACCACCTAGTCCCCACACACACACACACACAACAGAAACACCTAGCCCCCCCCCACCCCCACACACACACAACAGAACCACCTAGCCCCCCCCCCCGCCCCACACACACACAGACAACATAACCACCTAGCCCCCCCCCCCCCCACACACACACACACAAAACAGAACCACCTAGCCTCCCCCCCCCTCCCACACAGCCAACAGAACCACCTGGGCTGATTAGCACAGGGCTAAATCGCTGGCTTTGAAAGCAGACCAAGGCAGGCCAGCAGCACGGTTCGATTCCCGTAACAGCCTCCCCGAACAGGCGCCGGAATGTGGCGACTAGGGGCTTTCCACAGTAACTTCATTTGAAGCCTACTTGTGACAATAAGCGATTTTCATTTCATTTCATTTCCTACCCCCACACACAACAGAACCACCTAGCCCCCCCACACACACACAACAGAACCACCTAGCCCCCCCCCCCCCACACACACACACACACAACAGAACCACCTGCCCCCCCCCAACCACCCCTCCCCACACACACAACAGAACCACCTAGCCCCCCCCCCCCCCACCCCCACCCCCACCCCACACACACAACAGAACCGGCAATCCGTCCTGTCCCTTGCTAACGGGAGTTCAGAGGCCAGCCAAACACTTGCAAATAATTGCATTAATGACCCCCCCCCTCAAAAGGCATTCCCCGGGATGGTAAAGGTCTTTCTAAATTCGCATTGAGATGACAGTCATTTTGATTATTTATTTATTTTTGATTGCGATCCTAGAACAGGGTGGAAAACATAATCTATTCTGTGGGTGAAAGTGTCCCTTTGGAAAACTCCCACAATCGGAAACTCCTGTTCAATATTTCTCAAAACACACCATCAGCCTCTTGCCTTCCTCCACACCCAGCAACAGTGGCGGGCGTCTGCTTTGCTTTGGAAGGCAGGTTTCGATATTTTCTTTCTGTCCTTGTTTGTTATGACTGCTCTGAGCCTGTGTTTGGGGTCGGTTGCAGATTAAGTGTCCATATGTTTGGACCGCTGTGGCTGCCAGGCCAGGGGCTGCACAGTTGCAGGTTTAAAGATTAACAGGTTCTAAATCTTGACACACACACACACATGAAGTTCAATCGTATTCTTCAAAATTGATCGGTAGACCCAACCTAATTCCCAATCTTTAAATGTGAGACTGTTTTCCTTTCCATCCGCCTCTAGTGGACAACCTGTTGGCTGCCTTTGTGCTCTTTGAAGTTACTGCACCGATCTCCCATGCTGAAGCAACCCAATGCAACTCGAGAACCCAGTACAGTCAGCAATTCTCGGTAACCAGCTAACGCCAGACTCAGATCCTCGGACTCGACCTAGCGAGTGTTTAACATCTGCTCCCGCAGAGTCAGGGTGGATGTGATCTTCCACACGCACCATTGTGGGACCCCCTCCCTCTCTCTCCCCCAACTTGCTGGAGGCCTTTATTACAGTCACCTGCACATACCCGGGCCCTGTATCTGCGTTTCAGTCCCCCCCCCCCCCCCCCCACACACACACAAACACAACACGGGACCTGTAAACCCTTCGAGCTGAAGCGATTTAGCAGAACTACTGCACTTGCGGCTAAGGTTCGATATGGTGACTGTAGATTTACCAAATAAATAGTGAAATAATCCATTTAAAATTAGAAATCGCCAATAGCAGGGAAGAAACAGAAGCCCGCACAGAAGCTACATTCCTAACTTTGTTTCGGGGGGACCTTTAAATAAACAAACATCACCTTTAACATCAGCGGATTCTGGGTAAAGGCACAAGGATTTTTTTTGAATTGAAATTGGGAAATGTGTCTCTCCCAACCTGCCACGGGTGGGATTACGCCCTGCATTGAAATGCTGGGTTACTATTACTGTTCCTGTCATTATTTCATACACTTCAGAGAGAGAATCTGGGGTTTTGCTCCGTCCGAAAGACCTTTCAGCTTTCAGTTCTGGGCCCTATATGTTCTTTAAAATCCTCTCCATGTAAATCGCAATGAAATGCAGAAGGGGTGTGAGGGAAAAGCCTTGATGGGAGAGGGGAGGTTAATCCTGGTTTAATACACTGATACAGCTATAGGACCGAGCTCTGCTGATTGTGTTATCTCTGCCTAACATTTGTATCTCGCTCAATTCCTGCAGCCAAATAGCTGGGAGGAAGTGGAGATGTATGGACTGCTGATGCCTCGGGAAAATATGTTATTAATATCTAAATAACGTTGCCATATTTGAGCTAAATCTCTCTCTCTCACTCTTTCGTGGTGTTGGATGAATTCGTTTGAAGTGCAGTCCTATCGCATTCTCTCATCCTCTCCCCTTCGTTCTGCCTCCTCACTTCTGACACATGAATTGTAGATAGTTTAACTCATGCAAAATATTTGAAAAAAATACTCAATTTCCGAACTCGGTCTGGTGAATTATTCCCTGTCCCTTTTATTTCTCTCCCTCACAGCCCTTTCATTCCTATCTCTCCACTTTGCTATATAATTTTTTTAACACTCTCAAATGCAATTATTCTGATTTAAATCATGTTATTGGTCTGGCGTTCTTCTGCTCTGGTGTCTCTCTCCCCCAGTCTGCTGCCCGCTATCCAATGTGAGGACAAATTCTCCCCTCCGTTTCCCCGAGTTCCCTCCGCATCGCTGTCCCCACCACCCCTCTCCTGTTCAAACCCCCCCCCCCTCCAAAGTCGCTCGCTCGTTCGCCTATTCCACTTCGCTGAACTTGAATCGCTCTCGTTTACTGCCTTCGTTTTCTCTCTCTCTCTTGCTCACTCTGTTTATTTATCTAAACCCCGACTAGTAAAGTATTCCACGCCAGTATTTGCTTTAGTAATTGGCATCTCAGCGATGTTTTCGCTCTCTCTCTGACAAGTGTCATTCGTGTGGTTACTATAACCCTTTCTTTAATTGAATATGCACATTACAATGAGTTGTATTCCGGATAGTTTGACATTCCTCTATCTGTTCCCTGGCCTCTATTATTTCAGCTGATCCCCCCTCACAAACACAGAAATCCTCTCCGCTTTCTGTTTGATTAGATTCACAACCCCCCCCCCCCCCCCCACACCACCACCCCACACACACACAAACTCTAATGGTGCTCCCCTCCATATTATCCAGGTCACTCTCGCTCAGACCGAATGTGCTAGCTCCCTGTGAAGAGTACACTCCAGCCTCGCACACGCGGTGCCTCGCAGCTTTGCCAGATGCCACTGCCTTGTCCAAATGTTTACATGATCGCAAAAAACGTCTCCACCGCCCCCCTACCCCCCACTCCCCATGACACCCGGCTGCAGATCGAAGAGCCGGAGCTGCCGGCAGAAACAACTTGATTCACACCCTGGATTCCACCAAATCGTCAACCTCTGCCACGATCGCACGTTCATTATTACACTATCAGATTGCTTCATGTGGGTTTTTTTTTGTGTGGTGCACATTTCCTCCGCATTGATCTCCAATTTTGGCATTGTTCGTTACACTTCTCCAAGTTTTCACTTGTCACCTAATGTGTCTGTCGATCTGTCTCCCACTTGATAATAATGCCCCACGTCCCTTATTGTCGTAACATGTTGCAGATGCTCGCAGTTCTCATCTACATTTCCACTTTCATTGCAAATCGATGCCCCGTGTCGGGCGGATTGCAATATCAGGGATATTTCACTCTATGAAGTAAACATCGTCCACGGCAATACTTTCTCATCTTTACTCTCGTTTACTCGACCCTGTTTTTGTAGAATATTTCCCAATCGTGATATTTGTGGAGTCGACAATTCATTTTTTAAAAATTAACGGGAATCAGGAGGAGCAATTAAGCAGGATCCCTCCCCCCCTCCCCACCAGATACACACAGACCCAGGCACAGATACACACACCCAGACACAGGCACACACTGACACACACCCAGACACACACAGACC
Source organism: Scyliorhinus torazame (assembly GCF_047496885.1). Classification (NCBI taxonomy): domain Eukaryota; kingdom Metazoa; phylum Chordata; class Chondrichthyes; order Carcharhiniformes; family Scyliorhinidae; genus Scyliorhinus; species Scyliorhinus torazame. The sequence goes on from NC_092722.1 coordinate 28,207,630, forward strand.
CAGACACAGATACACACATCCAGACACAGGCACACACTCACACACACACCCAGACCCAGGCACAGGCACACAGACACAGGCACACACTGACACACACCCAGACACACACAGACCCAGACACAGATACACACATCCAGACACAGGCACACACTCACACACACACCCAGACCCAGGCACAGGCACACAGACACAGGCACACACTGACACACACCCAGACACACACAGACCCAGACACAGATACACACATCCAGACACAGGCACACACTCACACACACACCCAGACCCAGGCACAGGCACACAGACACAGGCACACACTGACACACACCCAGACACACTCACACACACATATAGACACTTACCCAGATGCATACACACATACATACAGGCACACACCCAGATACACGCACAGACACACACCCAGACACACACAGGCACGGGCAACACTTACACACTCATACACACGCGCAGACACACACGCACACCCACACACACACACATGCAGACTTGCACACAGAGACACAGGCAACACTTACACACACATATACACACAACACACATACAGACACGCACACCTACATGCACACACACACACACACACACCTAGACGCAGACACTCGTGTTAATCGGCCAGAAAGCCTCTGTCGTTAGATGAACTTTATCTCAATTCATTGCCAGGGAACTATTTTTGGTTTGTGACCGTCGTCTATGTCTGTTCCATGGAGAGTTTTGTTTCGGTAGCTTCCTAAACCACACAATTACAATATTATTATTTTTTTCACCATTTATTCCCAGGTCAGAGTGATTGGTCGGAGGAGCATGTGCCAAAATATTAAATATGTCCTAAAATAATATATACATGTATTAAAAAAATCACGTACTATAAAGGGGAACTGAAATCTGGCGAATGTGTGCCTGCAGCTACACAGAGCGAAGCGTTTAAAGATGAAAGTGGAAGAAATAAAAAGGCTCAATTTAATCTGCATTAAAACCCTTCAACATAACGTTTGTGCTTAAAAGTCCCCACAGTGGCTGATTGGGGCTAAATACATTTCTAACCATGGCTAGGAGCGATGGTATTGCTCGGAAACACAGCCCCTCATTCACACAGCGCTTTTTTCATTACTTTCTATAATAAGCCCGCACATTATTAAATGTCAGAGAGATGAGAGAGAAAGGAAAGTCCAGCAAAATGTTTGCTTAAAAGAGAGAGAGAGGGCACTAGAATCCCAGCCCCGAGTTACCGCAATGAAGACACAAATTAAGTTATGTTTGGGTTTCCTGTGGTTCCGGGAAATATAAATAATTATTCAAAACAAATCGCTTAAAGAGACGGCAGGGCCATGTGTTGTCACTTTCCCCTGAGCTTGTGTTACGGGGCAAGCGTGGAAGAGTCCGCGTTTGAAAACAAGAGTTGCACCTTATTTTAAACCAATACCCCCAGATGTTGCGCGGGTGGAGGATGTACGTTTGTGAAAAGCGACTCGTCGCCTACTCCGTGGAACCGCGCGGGGTATTGGCCGCCTGTGCGGTTTGAGACTTTGGAGATTTCTTTAAACAGGAAGACAAAAAAAAAGATTCGGTGTGGCGGTGGAAGACGAATTTGAGAGAAAATATTCCACCTCGCGAATGGTTTAAATTAGACCCCCCCCCCCCAACACACTCCACCCCCCAAAATAAAAGAACACAAAGGTCGTCAGCCGCTTAAACATCCGGTCGCCCCTTGTAAGGTTGTATTTGAAAAGCAAAATAAAAGTTTTGTACACTTTTTTTTAAACACTTCCACTTAAAGCTGATTTATTAAAAAAATATAAACAGCACCGCGCCACCCAAACGTCTTAAAGAAACATTTAAGCATTTTCCCCTGTCGGTTTAAAAAGCTGATAGTAAAAACCGCAGCACCGCAGATCTCCCCCTTTATTGTTCCAACATTTTCTTATTAAATGTAGGTTTAAATATTAAGCGTCAGATCTTTCGGCGATGCCACCAGACAGTAGGAGGATTATTTTAAACCAGCTGCAAATTTCCCCTCGCTAGAACTCACTACCTGAAACTTAAGGCAAGTTGAAGGGAATTAAAAGTTTTTCGAAAGTTATAATTTGCTGAAATTGACGACCGATTTTTTTGATGTAAATCTATGAAAGACTTTTCAAATTAAACGACAATCACCTGGAGTAGTAATCAAAATATAAACAATAAGCCAGTAAGTATTTCTTTTGTGTAGCTTCTACTGGTTGAAAGGAGATTTTTCAAACCCAACCACTTTCACGCAATGTGTGTCTGTAATTAATTTAAACACCAATACATAATCGCTGATAAAATGAGACCATTCCATATTTTTGCTTTTGTTGCAAACTTAGTGTTACTGAGATTTCATTTATATGCAGATATTTCGTTCTTTTAAATTTCGAACAGAAGGACAGGGTTGCCGTGGGCGCGGGTACGGCAACATTTTAACAACACTCGGCGGAAGAAGAAACACGAGGTTGGTCAGTAACATTTGTTTTTTTTTTTAAAAACAAAACTCCTAGAACGGATGAAATAAAACTTGGGCAAAATATTTGAAGGTTTCGCTACATCAGGACCGTCTGCAACGCCGAAGATCGGAGTTCCACTGTCCCTCCGCTCTGCTGAAGGTTTAGTTTTTGAGATGTGATTTAAATGCGGTGTGGCTGGACACAGGAGACGAGGGGGGGGGGGGGGGGCAACAAGAAATCTGCTCACTAAATGAATATTGACTGTTTTTAAATGTTTTTTTTCTCCAAATCGTTTTGTACCTTCAGCTAGTTATTCTTTCCCAATAATATTACTAAACTCCTAACAGCGGGGAGGGTTTTGCATTATTCATGCCATTCCCAAACTCCATTATTTCCTCCCTCGAGCTTTTGTCCTCGGATTTCTCTCCCCCCCCCCCCCCCCCCACCCCCCTCCCCCCCACCCTCGCAGTTTTTTTTTGAATGAGAATTGTTGTGCTTTGCGCGCCTCGGAACTGGCTGCTGTCTTTCTCTCTCTTTCTCTCTCTCTCACTCTCACTCTCTCGCTTCGCCTCTGTTCCCCTCTTTTGTATTTCAGCCTTTTAAGACATTTTCAATGGACTCGAGATTCTTTGTACGCAAGTTCATCTCCAAGTCTGAAAATGAGTCCGTCTTCGAGAAACCCCTTTGTCAAAACCAGTAGAAAGGTCTGAACATCTCGTTTGACAGTTTTTTGTCCTCTTTTTGTGGTGTCTGTGTGGAGTGGAAAGAGGGGTGGGGGGGGGGGGGTTGTTTATTTGAATATCCCCGAGTACACTCCAAGGAATTAAAAGAACAAGAGGTTTTTTTTGTTGTTGTACTCTCTCTCTCTCTCTCTGCCTTCAAAAGTTTGACCACGAACAATTTAGAGTTGGTACCCGAGCCTCGACCCATCCACACTTGGGGAAGGAACCGATTGAATCAACGTATGGGGCTTTTTGCTGTAACTGGTCAGATGGTATAATTGGAAGGAGCGGGACACTTGGTGCATGCACGGAATCAGAGGCTAAAATATTTGAACTTAATTTACATTAAAAATAATCACCACATCATTTGCTTCTGATCTCCTCCAACAAACCCGCATTGCCAGATAAATACAAGTTAATAACTTTTGTGGGCATTTCCTTTCACATCGATCCCATGAACATTGCAATTTATTTACTAACCAAGTGATGGTATTTGTGTCTGCCCCCCCCCCCCCCGCCCCCTCCAATCCCTCCCCCAATCCCCCCCCCCCCCCCTTCCAATCCACTCCACCCCTCCCTACAACTCTTGATCATCCGAACAGACTAAATGGCCCATCTCCTCGCCTTTCAGCAGCAGGCTGCAGCGATCTCCCTTCCTAATTGTTATTGAGTGGCAGAGCGGGGCAACTGTCAGCCGCGGTTTCAAGGGACCGTTTAAGAAAGCTGGAGGACGATCTGTCCACAACACAAATTAATTTCAGCTCTAACAATACTTTCCATAATTGATGGGCGCAGCCTGTGGAAGCGGACGGCCAGCAGTAGCCCCCTACACACCCACACACCCCCCCCCCCCCACACACCCACACACACACCCCCACACACACACACAAACACCCACACACCCACACACACACACACAAACACCCACACATACACCCCCCTACACACCCACACACACACACACACACACACACACACACACAAACACCCACACCCCCCCTACACACCCACACACACACACACACACACACACAAACACCCACACACACACACCCTACACACCCACACACCCACACATACACCCCCCCTACACACCCACACACACACACCCACACACACACAAACACCCACACACCCACACACACACACACACACACACACACACACAAACACCCACACACACACACACACACAAACACCCACACACCCACACACACACACTCTCACACACACACACACATACACACACCCACACACACATACACACACACACACATACACCCCCCCTACACCCCCCCACACACACACACACAAACACCCACACACCCACACACACACACACACACACAAACACCCACACACCCACACTCTCACACACACACACACATACACACACCCACACACACACCCACACACTCACACACACCCATACACACTCACACACACCCATACACACACCCACACATACACTCACACACACAAACACCCACACACCCACACACACACTCTCACACACACACACCCCCCACACACACCCACACACACTCACACACACCCATACACACACCCACACATACACCCACACACACACACACACACACACCCATACACACCCACACACCACACACCCACCACACACAGACCAACACACCCACACACACACCCATACACACACCCACACACCAGCACACCCATACACCCCCCCCACACACACACCCATACACACACACACATACACACACACACTCACACGCACGCACACATACACACACACTCGCACACACCCATACACATACCCACACACACACCCATGCACACACACACATACACACACACACTCACACACACCATACACACCCACCCACACATACACACACACACTCGCACACACACACACGCCCATACACACACCCACACACACACACCACACCCACACACCCATACACACACACATATACACACACTCACACACACATATACACACCCACACACACACATATACACCCCCACACACACCCATACACACACCCACACACACCCCACACACATATACACCCATACACACACCCACACACACCCCACACACCCACCCACAGGCACATATGCACACACTCATATACACGCACACCCACATACACATCCACACCCACACACACATATATACACATTCACACATACTCCCACACATACACCCATACACACATATATACACACACCGACACACACACACTTATGTACATACACACCATACACATATCCACAAACACATACCCACACACATATATACACCTACATACACACCCACATACACACACAACACCCCCCACACACACATACAGACACACCCACACATGTACACACAAAAACACATACACACACTCCCCCACACATACACACCCATACACATATACACCCCCCGCACATGGACATACACAACACAGACATATACACACACCTGCACATCCACACCTACATATACACACATATACACACGTACATACAGACACATACACACAGACCCCCACACGAACTTGCACACCCATACAGTTAAACGCACACATATACACACACACACACACACAGCTGCACACGCACGCATGCTCACAGACATACACACACACCCCACTTCCTGCACCAAGAACGTTTCACACTCGGGACCGCCTCATCGGGAGGGCGGTTTCCATTTCTGGGACACAATATTCCCCCAATTCTGGGAGCTCGGTCACAGATTAATCATTGGGACGAAATAACTTCGCCACTTGAAGCGGGAGAAGGACAATTCTGCCACTGTGCCCCACACACATTTTCAGATATGATACAGATAATATTTGCCTACACTTCCGTGCAAGAGAACAAACACACGAGGCTGTTTGTGCACTGCTTTCTAAATTCAAAATCCATTTCCCATTCCATAAGGTCAACTCATGCAGCTAGCGAACGAGCCAGCGGCCAATGCAGAGCGCAGGGCGGGGAATCAGGTGTATTTTCTTTATTGGAAGCCCTCTCACACAAACCCCCGATTTCTTTCTCTCCTTGGGGTGGGGGGTACCAAGTTTCCAATTTAGTGAAGGCATAAACGAGGTGGGAATTCAGAATGGAGCAGGAACATCTCCCCCACCCACCCCCACCCAAGCTATAACCTTACTCACTGCCCGATATGGACAGGATGGCGAGGGGAACTCAACTAAACCCCAATGTGGGGCGGGAGAGTAACGACAAAGCAAGTGTGAATGTTACCTTTCTCCCCGAGGATGCCATCAATACTATGTTTAGTCTTTCTGACCCCATCTTCGTCTTTCTTCTCCATTTCTTCATCATCATCTCTCCTTCCAAATTTGGCTCTTAACACCCGACTGATGGAACTCACTTTCAAAAGATAAATAAATAAATAAATAAAAATTATATTTTTTAAAAATAAGGAAATTCGGAAAATCGACACTTTGGGTGTTTGTTTTTTAAATTTAAGTGTCGATTCGCTAAATGAAAAACCTCAGAACAAGCCTATTCCACAACAACCAATTGTGTTTCAATATGTCCTGGTCATTTAAGGCAACAATTTGATTATTTAGTTTTTTTTGAAAGTTCTCCTTCTTATAGAATTTGATAACATTTAAAATAAATCGTGGTAGTTCTCCTTAAAAAATTTAACTTTTGATAAATTCGCCTGTTCTCAATATCTTTTGTCCAGATAGTCCTGTGATTTTTTTTCAAATGGGAAAGGTATCATTGGAAAGTTCCGTCCCCCCTCCACTTTAGGGGCTATTCAATGAGGGGACGAGGGAGGGGGGCAATATTAGGGTTGTCCCCATAACTGTAGCTTCTCCCTATCTTTCCCAACCCGTTAACCTTCCTTAAACCTGTCAATTTCGAATCAATTTCTTCCATTGGAATAGCAACCGATTGCCGGCGCTGGGACCCGTCCCCCTCCCTCCCTGCCTCCCTCAGGGGGGTGATGCGGAGACCGAACGGAAGAAAGAAAAATGATAACGAAGAAATGCTGCAAAACACGAAAAATGGTCAACAGACAAGGCTACAAAATAAAACAAGTGATCCCACAGTGTTGCCCGCCGCCACCTCGGAACCCAGTTCTACAACACGGCCTCTGGGGGACGGGCCTTAATAAAACCGACCTGCAACTTGCAAACAGTTTAGCAGAAAGTTAGCGTTTGTATGTGGAGCTGGTGGTGAAATTGTGCCGGGTGGTTTCAGGGGCGAATCAAATGGCGCGCGTGTGGTTTTTTGGGGGGTTTGTTGTTGATGGACGCTGGGTGAAAAATGTACCAAGTCTAACCTGGGACAGGTTTTAAAAATTGGTGTTGGTGTCGCGGCTACTTTCTGCTATCCCCTCTCTCTCTCTATCTCTCTCTCAAGTGGATAATTGAGAAGGGCTGTTAGAAGTTATGTCCCCCCTCTCTCTGACAGTGCCTGGCTGTGCATGCTCAGGGCGTGGGAGGTGTTGGAAGGTTTCCTCACCTGAAGGAACGCTGCTCCTGTCGCAGATGCCGTCCTTGAGCAGCTTGTCCCGAATTTCCCAACTGAACATCCCCGGGTTCTCCCTCTTGTACTCTTCGATCTTTTTCTCCACATCAGGCGTTGCTACCTGCTTTAGAGGGTCAACAGACACCGAGAGACAGACACCCAGACAGAGGAGGGGGGGGGGGGGGAGGGGTGGAAGGAACAAAAATAAACTTTTAATTCAACTGATGTGAGAATCACACAAAATAACTGAAATCGGAGCGTTTTAATTGATAGTTGGTAAAACACCGAATTGGCTTCAAACACCGTTTATTTGTTGTGAATTTGACGTCTTGTCTAAATGTGGGTTAGGACAGGATGTCAGAGCCATCCCCAAATATTAATTCCCTTCCTGTTAAATACCAGTTTCTTGAAGTTCTAAAAGATTTTACATTGTGAAATAGCAAAGCAGCTTCGACGCTGAATTCAGCCCATTCTGTGAGCTGTCCTCTTGGCCAAAGCTCAGCTACTTTATTGCGGTTCAGTTCGCTTTCCCCTGCCGGCTCTCACTGCGCTGTCTGAATTTGGAGCCGGTCCCTCTGTAATTGTTTGTGTCACTGGGAAGGAACGGGGAGACTCGTGTCTTTTATTTTTTTGTTTTTCTCTCTCTCTATCCGCCCGGTATGTGGAACACAACCTCGGAACTTCAATTGAATTGTCATCCTCGGTGTGACCCAGTTTGATGGGGTGTCCGTCATTTCGAAAGTAACATTGAAACAAAGCCACAACGATCATTTTTTTTTTCCAGGAAAGTTTTATTTTCCTCCCCGGAGTTTCGCTGTCGGATTCCCGCGGTTTGAAATGGGATTGGGGGTGTGTGTGAATGAATCCAATTCAATAGCTGTTGGGGCAGGCAGTGGAGAATATGCCCGCCGTGGGCTTCAGACCCACTCTTGGGATATCTGTTGTGATCACTTCAAAATAAGTTGCAACGTGTGTTTAAATTATTGTTCATACGATTCTATTTTGACCAGAGGGTACTGAGAGTTAGTGACGATGAGAGTGTGTGTGCGACAATGTGAAGTTAAACTTTGGCAATTTAATTGGTGTTTGTGCCAAGGTTGCTGTTAAAATGTGGGTGATTTTTCTGTGTCTCGCTTAAGTTTCACATTTCCCTCTCCTCCACCTCCCTGCTGTTTTTAGGGGGAGGAGGGAGGTATTGGTTATTTCTTTTTGTACCTCATTCGGACTTGCCTCGACCCCGCCACTTGCCCCACTCACCCTGGGCTTGCTGCCCCCGATAGCCCCGGGGCGGATCGAGCCAGTCTCTTGGTAGCGACACAGGATTTTGGACACGCAGCCATGGGAGACACGCAGCTGCCTGGAGATCACACAGGGCCGGATCCCGTGGTGGGCCATCTCCACGATTTTGTGTCGAATATGGTTGGGCAGGGGTCTGCCGTTTATAAACACACCGCCCAGCTGATTAACTCTCCCCTGACCCAGAGGCGTGGACACTGGTTAGGAGAGAGAGAGAGAGAGAGGGTGGAAGAGAAAAAGAAAAGTCAAACATAGAACCAGTGGCAATAAAGGCAGAGATAATGCAGTAAGCGGTGTCTATGGCAGAGCTGTCATTAACAATCTCAGGTTTAAAACTGCCCAATAATGATTACAGCTCAATCGCATGTATTTTCCCAATGGCATTTTAATTGGGATATTTTATTTCCCCCTCAAGTCTCCTGGAATCTCTAACTTCTCCCCAACATTGTAGAATTGCTGAATGCAATTTCCCAATACAGGTGGGTTACTGGCTGGGTTCCAGGTGCAGCTTCACCCGCTACTGTTTGAGAAATGGAATGTTGATTTAAATATATCGAAGTGTAATATTAATTTAATTACAACGTTTTTAGATAAACCTCTCCCCTCCCCCTATTAATCGGGTAAGGGGGTGAAAATGCCGTGCTGGACTTCAGTGAAGGGGAACACAAGTTTTGGGGAGTCTCGAAATATAATCGGACTGAATGTAATTAAGTCTGGAACTTTCGGAATCAGGGCTGACTGAGGATATCCGGCTCTGACAGCTTTGCAAAAACCCTGCCGAAGAATTGAAAAATCAGACTATTCCAATATATTCACTCATTACAAACCCGGGGTGACCCCTTCAGAGGAAAAAAAAGCGCCATTTTCCAGTTAAAGATGGACCTCAGTTAACGAAATAAATTCGCTTTTTCCAAGAAGGGTTTGCTCCCTCAGTGAAGTGTGTTGGTGGTATTTACAATGGATAAAAGGCGAGACGGAATATAAATACACAGAAGGCGACCAGACACTCGCCGCCCCGCTCCACCGAGCAGATTGGAGTCCTCACCCCCTTCCTGTGAATCAGGCATCGCTAATTTGAAGTAATGGTGACCAACACACGCGGTTAGTTTGGCCACGGCTCATTCATCTCAAACATCTCTAAGTGGCCCATCTCTGCTCTCGATAGGCACTAGAAATTGTAGCACTTCCCTCACTCATTATTCCCAGTCATGTTGTGCAAATATTGGAGTAATCCCCCTTTATCCCCTCTCCTGACTATTTCTTCACTCCAATGTGCCGGAAGATGCACTTCACTAAATCCGCACAGTTGTGTGTGTTTTACGCCATGCGCGCGGCTCAATGAGCTTGCACCAAATTCCTCCTTCATCACGAAATTGTCGGGGTGGAGAGGGAGCGAGTGAATCCCATCCCAATCCCAACAAACACCATCTCTCGGCACGTGCTCGGAAACATTATGACAAAAAGAACATTAGCACTAAATGCCCAGTGCCAATTAATTCAAGATACACCAATCCCTTATGTTAAAGCAGGTGCAGCAGAACAAGGCACACTCCTGGGTAAACTAACCCAACTCCCCCCCCCCCCCCCCCCACCCCACACACACACACACACAGAGGTAAAGTCAGGTTATTTCTAATGTAACTTAATTTATCTCGTTTTCAAAATACGAAAGTAGTTTTCTTTCATCTATACTTCTTTGTAGTTTAATATTTCAATACCTACTTTATTGCAGAAATTCAGTTGAGTCACGCGCCGCTGAAGTTAGACATACCTTCCAGTGGAAATCCTGTCCGGCTGTAGCTCTGGCCTGGACTCGGGCGCATCATCCTCGGTGCTGTCCCGGTGAGAGAGGTCATTCTAGAATGGGTATGGAGAGGAATGGGATGGGCTTCGAAAGGAGAGATTTACACAAACACACACAAAATGAGCGAATGACAAAGTCCAGCGGATACAGTGAATGGAAGTGACTGAGGCCCCTGGTGATGTGAATCTTGTTAGTCTGGATTCGCAGCCGCCTCTGTCTCCCGGGCCAGGCACCACTCGCTCTGTGATCTTCCTGAAAGAAAAAAAGTTGCTCAGAGAGTGGGGAGGATGGAAGTTGGAAGGCTGAAGGGAGAGCTGGCGGGGATAGGAGACTAAGCTGCAATCCAACCCCTTCGCAATAAACTTTCCCCTGCTGGTTAGAATCTCCCTCCCCCCCCCCTCACATACACCCCCTCCCCCCCCTAGCCCCTGGCTGTTTTAATGCTATTTTCTGGAAAGTTTTTTCAAACTGATCAAACTCTGCAGGAATCTGGGAGATGCGGAGGCGCCCAAGTTGGGCGCAGTGTGCTGGAGGAGAGGAGTTTAAACTCTCCTAGGCTGGGGCTCATTCTTTTATTCATGAGGAGGGAGCGATGCGCGCTGACAAGTGAATGCGCCAATGACAGAGACTTGGGACTCCGATCACACTCTCTTACATTCACTCTTTCGCTGCCTCGTTTTCAACCAAACAGATCTTTTATTAAAACAATTTTTTTTTTGTAAAAAGAAAATAATTTTTTTTTAAAAGCTCCCAGTCCGAAAAGAAAAATAAAAGAACTGGAAGTTCTCCTCGTGAAGAGAAAGTGTTGTACTCCCACTTACACCAAAAATTAAACTTCAGCCCGAGGGATTGGCTCTTTCACGCTCAGTCCAGTAGCCACAGACACTTTTATTGAACAACCTCGGGCAACCCAACTGGACAAACGCCGGGTCAAAAAGCAAACCTGGGGCCGGGATTTGACTTGCAGCCATTGCACACCGTTGTCTGATCTTGTGGACAATCACTGGTATTAATGTTCACTTCGTCCTCACTATTTAAGCAGTGAAATTTCACATTAATTCGCTTTAATGCCGCAGTTTCGGCGTCTGAAATTGATCGCCGGTCAGTTTCCCTCAGGTTCCCGGGAGTTAAACACACTGTTCAATTTATAGATGCAATGTAACAGTGCCTGTGTTGACAACAATCAGGGATTTGTTTTAAGCCGGGATCGCCTCTTTCTCCATCTCCCGTTCTGCCCTATTTCATTCCATTCTTCTCCTAACTTTCTTTCCAATAGATTTCGAAATTAATTTGCCCAGAGTGTATTTTCTTCGGAGCATTTCCGCCCTTTGAATTCCCGGTGCGTTTAGCTCGTTAATGTTTACTTGACTTACACCCGGGAAACATAAAGAGGCTGTCCATTCGATTTGAATGTACCGTTTTATTCTGAGAGCAGGGGAACGGAGTCCTCATTATTATCAGCACATATTTTTGGGGTGAAGGTGGCTGTTTTCGAGGCTGGAGTCTTTTTGATGGATTTAATGTATAGCTCCGAGAAAAGGCGGCATCTCCTCCCCAATCACAGGGAAATTGCAGAATGTTCGAAGGTGCTGTCATCCCCCCCCCCCCCCACACACACACACACGCAATCTACTACACACTAACGCACACAATCCCCCCTCGCACACTCACACACACACAATCTACTACACACTAACACACACAGCCCCCACATCCACCCCCCAACACACACATCTACTACACACGAACACCCCCCCCCCCCCACTCACACAAACACCCTCTCACTCACACACACAAACACTCCCACCATTTGACAAACACCCCCACTCAGACGCATAAACATCCCCCCCACACACAAGCATCCTCTCACACAAGCAAACGCCACCCCACTCACACACACAAACAATCATACACACAAATACCCTGCACACACAAACACCCCCACGCATACACATAAACACCCACACACGTGGGCAGCATGGTGGCGCAGTGGTTAGCACTGCTGCCTCACGGTGTTGAGGTCCCAGGTTCGATCCTGGCTCTGGGTCACTGTCCGTGTGGAGTTTGCACATTCTCCCCGTGCTTGCGTGGGTTTCACCCCCACAACCCAAAGATGTGCAGGGTAGATGGATTGGCCACGCTAAATTGCCCCTTAATTGGAAAAAATGAATTGGGTACTCTAGATTTATTTTTTAAAAAGGAGTAAAAGAATTGGATACTCTAAATTTCAAAAATAAATACTCACCCACACACAATCACTCCCCACTCACACATACACACACCCACACACAATCACTCCCCACTCACACACACCCACACACAATCACTCCCCACTCACACACACACAATCACACCCCACTCACACACACACACACAATCACTCCCCACTCACACACACACACACAATCACTCCCCACTCACACACACACACACACAATCACTCCCCACTCACACACACCCACACACAATCACTCCCCACTCACACACACCTACACACAATCACTCCCCACTCACACACACACACCCACACACACACAATCACTCCTCACTCACACACACACCCACACACAATCACTCCCCCCACACACACACAATCACTCCCTACTCACACACAATCACCCCCCACTCACACACAATCACTCCCCACTCACACACACACACAATAACTCCCCACTCACACACAGGCACACAATCACTCCCCACTCACACACACACACCCACACACAATCACTCCCCACTCACACACACACACACACACACACACACAATCCTCCCCACTCACACACACCCACACACACACAATCACTCCCCACTCACACACACACACCCACACACACACAATCACTCCCCACTCACACACACACACACAATCACACCCCACTCACACACACACATACAATCACTCCCCACTCACACACACACACACAATCACTCCCCACTCACACACACAATCACTCCCCACTCACATACACCCACACACAATAACTGCCCACTCACACACCCACACACACACAATCACTCCACACTCACACACACAATCACTCCCCACTCACACACACACACAATCACTCCCCACTCACACACACACACAGCTACACACAATCACTCCCCCCCACACACACACAATCACTCCCTACTCACACTCACACACAATCACTCCCCACTCACACACACACACACAATCACTCCCCACTCACACACACACACCCACACACAATAACTCCCCACTCACACACACACACACACAATCACTCCCCACTCACACACACACACACACAATCACTCCCCACTCACACACACACACACACACAATCACTCCCCACTCACACACACACACATAATCACACCCCACTCACACACGCACACACAATCACTCCCCACTCACACACACACACAATCACTCCCCACTCACACACACAATCACTCCCCACTCACACACACCCACACACAATCACTCCCCACTCATACAAACACACACGCACACACACAATCACTCCTCACTCACACACACACCCACACACAATCACTCCCCCCACACACACACAATCACTCCCTACTCACACTCACACACAAGCACTCCCCACTCACACACACACCCACACACAATAATTCCCCACTCACACACAGACACACAATCATTCCCCACTCACACACACACATCCACACACAAGCTCTCCCCACTCACACACACACACAATCCTCCCCACTCACACACACACACACACACACAATCACTCCCCACTCACACATACACACAATCACTCCCCACTCACACACCATCACACCCCACTCACACACACACACACAATCACTCCCCACTCACACACACACACACACAATCACTCCCCACTCACACACACACACACAATCACTCCCCACTCACACACACACACACAATCACTCCCCACTCACATACACCCACACACAATAACTCCCCACTCACACACACACACACACCCACACACACACAATCACTCCACACTCACACACACAATCACTCCCCACTCACACACACACACACACACACAATCATTCCCCACTCACACACACACACAGCTACACACAATCACTCCCCCCCACACACACAATCACTCCCTACTCACACTCAATCACTCCCCACACACACACACACACACAATCACTCCCCACTCACACACACACACCCACACACAATAATTCCCCACTCACACACACACACAATCACTCCCCACTCACTCACACACACACACAATCACTCCCCACTCACACACACACTTACACACAATCACTCCCCACTCACACACACATACACCCACACACAATCACTCCTCACTCACACACACACCCACACACAATCACTCCCCACTCACTCACACACACACACAATCACTCCCCACTCACACACACACCCACACACAATCACTCCCCACTCACACACACACACACAGCTACACACAATCACTCCCCCCCCACACACACAATCACTCCCTACTCACACCCACTCACACTCACACACAATCACTCCCCACTCACACACACACACACAATCACTCCCCACTCACACACACACGCCCACACACAATAACTGCCCACTCACACACACACAATCACTCCCCACTCACACACACAAACCCACACACAATCACTCCCCACTCACACACACACACACAATCACTCCCCACTCACACACCCACACACAATCACTCCCCACTCACACACACACACCCACACACAATCACTCCCCACTCACACACACCCACACGCAATCACTCCCCACTCACACACACACAATCACTCCCCACTCACACACACACACCCACTCACAATCACTCCCCACTCACACACACACACCCAATCACTCTCCACTCACACCCACACACACTCACTCCCCACTCACACACACACAATCATTCCCCAATCACACACCCACACACAATCACTCCCCACTCACACACACCCACCCACACACAATCACTCCCCACTCACACACACACCCACTCACAATCACTCCCCACTCACACACACACCCAATCACTCCCCACTCACACCCACACACACTCACTCCCCACTCACACACACACACAATCATTCCCCACTCACACACCCACACACAATCACTCCCCACTCACACACACCCACACACAATCACTCCCCACTCACACACACACACACACACAGTCACGCCCCACTCACACACACACACAATCACTCCCCACTCACACACACACATACACCCACACACAATCACTCCCCACTCACACAATCACTCCCCACTCACACACATACACACAATCGCTCCCCACTCACACCCACACCCACACACAATCACTCCCCACTCACACACACAAACACCCACACACAATTACTCCCCACTCACACACACACACACACACACACACACACAATCACTCCCCACTCACACACACACCCACACACAATCACTCCCTACTCACACACACACCCACTCACAATCACTCCCCACTCACACACAAACACCCACACACAATCACTCCCCACTCACACCCACACACACACACACACAATCACTCCCCACTCACACCCACACACAATCACTCCCCACTCACACCACACACAATCACTCCCCACTCACACACACACCCACACACAATCACTCCCCACTCACACACACAAACACCCACACACAATCACTCCCCACTCACACACACACCCACTCACAATCACTCCCCACTCGCACACACACACACAATCACTCCCCACTCACACACACACACAATCACTCCCCACTCACACCACACACAATCACTCCCCACTCACACACACACCCACACACAATCACTCCCCACTCAAACACCCACACACAATCACTCCCCACTCATACACACACACACAATCACTCCCCACTCACACACACAAACACCCACACACAATCACTCCCCACTCACACACACACCCACTCACAATCACTCCCCACTCTCACACACACACACAATCACTCCCCACTCACACACACACACCCACACACAATCACTCCCCACTCACACACACACCCATTCACAATCACTCCCCACTCACACACACACACCCAATCACTCCCCACTCACACCCACACACACTCACTCCCCACTCACACACACACACAATCATTCCCCACTCACACACCCACACACAATCACTCCCCACTCACACACACACACCCACACACAATCACTCCCCACTCACACACACACCCACTCACAATCACTCCCCACTCACACACACACACACTCACTCCCCACTCACACACACACACACAGTCACTCCCCACTCACACACAATCACTCCCCACTCACACACACATACACCCACACACAATCACTCCCCACTCACACCCACACACAATCACTGCCCACTCACACACACACACAATCACTCCCCACTCACACCCACACACAATCACTCCCCACTCACACACACAAACACCCACACACAATTACTCCCCACTCACACACACACAGACACACACACACAATCACTCCCCACTCACACACACACACCCACACACAATCACTCCCCACTCACGCACACACCCACTCACAATCACTCCCCACACACACACACACACACACAATCACTCCCCTCTCACACCCACACACACACACACAATCACTCCCCACTCACACCCACACACAATCACTCCCCACTCACACCCACACACACCACACACAATCACTCCCCACTCACACACACACCCACACACAATCACCCCCCCCCACACACACACACAATCACTCCCCACTCACACACACAAACACCCACACACAATCACTCCCCACTCATACACACACACACACAATCACTCCCCACTCACACACACAAACACCCACACACAATCACTCCCCACTCACACACACACCCACTCACAATCACTCCCCACTCTCACACACACACACACAATCACTCCCCACTCGCACACACAAACACCCACATACACAAACTCCCCCATTCACACACACACACAAACACCCCACTCACACACATATACAAACACCTTTTCCCACTCACGCAGATAAACACCCACACGCACACAATCACTCCCCACTCACACACACAAACACCCACATACACAAACATCTCCTCATCTGCACATAAACCAGTACACACATAAATACATCCCTTCCACACCTGCATATACACACAAATACACAGACAAATAAATACACAGATACACCCCTACCCCACACAATCACAAACACACACACACACAAATGCATACACAAATACATCCCCAGCACACACATACGCAAATGCAAACAAAAATACACCAACTACACTCACAGACACACAAATGCAAAAGGAACCCCCCAGCATACACACACACACAGACAAATACACACCCCACCTCACACACACACAAATACATTTTACAAATAAATTTAGAGTACCCAATTCATGTGCAAACTCCACACGGACAGTGACCTGGGGCCGGGATCGAACCCAGGTTCTCAGCGCCGTGAGGCAGCAGTGCTAACCACTGCACCACCATGCCACCTAGTGGGGGTGTATTTTTGTATGCATTTGTGCAGTGTGTTATTGGTGGTGTATTTCTGTGTGTATTTGTGTGTGTGAGGACGGTATGGTGGCACAGTGGTTAGCACTGCTGCCTCACGTTGCCAAGGACCCAGGTTTGATCCCATCCTGGGTCACTGTCCGTGTGGAGTTTGCACACTCTCCCTGTGTTTGCATGGGTTTCGCCCCCACAACCCCAAAAATGTGCAAGGTAGGTGGTTTGGTCACGCTAAATTGCCCCTTAATTGGGAAAAATTAATTGGGTATTCTAAATTTATTTTAAAAAATACACTCCCACCCTACACAAATACACCCCCGAGTAAACACACAAATGCATACACAAATACACCCCTATCACACACAAATACACCCACACACAAATGCATACACAAATACACCCCTATCACACACAAATACACCCACACACAAATACATACAGAAATACATCCCCAGTACACACACATACATATATCCAGACTAATACACCCCCACTGTACACACACAGATACACCCCTCTCCTCATCTACATACACACACACACATAACCCCTCCCCACAAACGCACATACCCCCCCACACACACATCCCCTCCACACACACACATACACCCCCCAGACACACACACACAACCCCCCCCCCCCCCCCCCACACACACACACAACAGAACCTTGTTGTGAGAATCACCAAAAACCACTCACAAAAGTTTCTGATTTAATTTCCCCTCAGCGGCTGATCTCCCCGAGCATGTTAATTGTTCTAATGTAATACAACACTGATCACTGGTGCCAGGAACCAATCGATGATCCTTTTATTAAATGTGTTCTGTTATGGCTATTTTACAAAATGTCACTGATGTTAATTATAATAATAAGAATCTTTAAAAAGTTGCGCTTTGCTTCACACACCCTCCCTTAATCTTCATTTAATTCGTATTCCGCTCGGTTGAATAATTCGCCTGCCAAGTAATAACAGCGCGTGTATCCCATAAATAACTTTCTAAATGAAAATTGGGAACAAAGGAGTATCTTGCTGTGTGTCAGACAGATCCCCAGGGTGGAGGTGGGACCCGGGCAGCCCCTGAAATTCAATTGCAGTCATCTTTCTTTTCCAAATAATAAACGTTACAAATATTTGTGTCCATCCAGTTGAATTTGAATTGCATTGAAAGAAGGAAAAATCTCTTCAACACCTGACAGTCCATTGCTGGGAACCAGCACAGAATGTGCTTCAAATCCGTTCAGGCTTTTGAAATCTCTTTTCGGCGATTGCTGGCACCTTAGTCTTAAACTGATTCCCACCCTAACTTTAACTACACTCCCCATCCCATTATGCTCCAATCCCAAATCTCCCCCGGCCCCGCACCTCAACCTGATTCCCATTAAAACTAACCCCAATCTCTATTCTAAACCGAACCGTATTCCAAGCACTGTTCTGTCAGCCCAGTTCAGATTCCATATCCTCGCCTCCCATCCTGGGTCACATTTGAACGAATAGATATAAAAGGAACCAGGACCCGGGGAGCAGAGGGGCAAGATGGACAGGACTTGTATCAAACAAGGAGGAGACTTCAGGTCTGACACCCCTCGTCCCCCCCACCAACCCCCACTCCCCGGGTTCCAGCTCCCGAACCGGAGTACAATGGGCGGGATTCTCAGTTAGCCGACGCCAAAATTGGGAAAGGCGATTGGGTGGAGAATTGGTTCTACGCCAAAATCATGGCAGGCGCCAATTTGTCGCCAAATCGCAATTCACTGTCACCTTGACAGCAGCGTCAATGCATTCCAGAATGCACGTATAGTAAACACCATTTGCATATCATTAGCAGGCCTGACCCCGTATTCTCCTCCGCGATTCTCTGCCTCCGATGGGCTGAGTTCCCCACCGAACGGTTCACTTGTGTTTTTAAAAATTGTGAAACTGCGGTGGCTGCTGAAGGAAGGACAACTTCGCCATAGTTTGCTGACAGTTGTGCCGCTGGCCGGGGGCTTTTGCCAGGGGGGAGTAGCGGGGGGTGGCCAGGAGGTGGGTGGTGGGGTCGGGGTGGACGGGCATGGAACACCATTGCCGCAGCTGGCAAGGTAGCCATTCAGCTGTGCTCACCACTTACAGCCCATTTTGAACTTAGTGCCATGGGTCATATAGGCCCCCCCCCCCCAGGGCACTCTCCCTAGGTGCCCTCTGGCTCTAGCCGACCCATCAGCATTATGGGCACACTCCGGTGCAACCAGTGCCACCTTGTTGGCTGGGATGAGTGTGTGTGGGGAGTATAATGTGTATGTGCGGCTGCAGTTTGTCAGCCTCCCGAGTGTCAATCACGGATCTGGCAAATCCTGCACCATTTTTCATTGGAATCAATTGTATTCCACGTGGTACCGGTGCTCTCCCCTCAATGGTAGTGGAATCGGTCCATGTGCGGTCCCAGTTTTTCTGTCGTAAAAATCCACGGATTCTGCGTTGGCGTCAACACTGAGAATCTCGCCCAATGTATTTGATATTGTCACAGCATTCAAACAGAAAGGCAGATGTTACTCTCCAATATTAGTTTGAATAATCCCTCATATCAAGTCACGTCAAGCTTAAAAGACCAGTCAGTTATATTAGTGTCACTGTCCACTTGTCAGTTCCCAGTATCCAACTGGATCGGCCCCAAATATTCAGTGATATATTTCTTCAATATCTGATTAAATCAGTTGTGTTAGCCTGCAGTTTTCAGATATATTGACATCGATATCCAGATATCATGGTGATTTGTAACCCCAATATCCAGTTATAACACTTCAAAGTACCCAATTAGATTGGTTCCTAACATCCAGCCGTTGCAGTTTACAAATTTCAATTATATCAAACTTCAATATCATTGTATCACTTTAAATATCCACTTATACCTTCCTTGTATCCAATCATATTAGTCCCCTGTATCCAAGATATCAGCCCCAATTTCAAATTCTAGCATTCTTCAATATTCACCAAAAACTGACTGCATTAATGCCCAATAATGTTATATTCATTCCCAATATCTAGCTGCCAGCTACAATACCAACTTACATCATTCCAATATTGAGCTATATTTCTTCTGAAAATGTAGTTTTGTCAATCCTCAATATCGGTTTTGTCAGTTCCAACAGTCACTCACTTATCGTCAATATCTAGCTAGATCACTCTTCAATATTCAATATTCAATATTCACTCACTTATCGTCAATATCTAACTAGATCACTTCCTAATTTTCACTGACAGCAATGTCCAAAATCCAGTTTTACCAGTTTCCAATGTTCAAGTACATTAACCTCCAATAACCTGTCTAGTTATATCAGTCTCCAATATCCAGTTGTACTAATCTTCAGTGTATATTTCCAGTATTCATTATCTTGGCCTTTAATACCCAGTTATACACCCTTGCACAGTTATAATTATACAATTATTCACTGTAACTGCCTTTAATATCCAGTTACATCAGTGCTTAATTTCCTGTCATATTACCCCGAATAACTAGTCATTATTAGTCTCCAATATTGTGTTAAATTGCTCTTTAATATACACCTGTACCAATTGTGCAAAATCCTAATATATTAGCATCTGTATCCAGTCCATCCAGCTCCAATATCCAGTTATTCAGTCCTCACTTAGTCATTATTATCCCTAAATCCAGTTCTATTAAACTCTAATATCCTTCCAAAGCAGCCCCAATACTCATTCATGTCAGTTCCCACTATCTCCTGTCATATTATCCCTTATATCCATTTTTATTAACTTTCATTATCCAGTTATAGCAGCCCCAATATTCAGATATATTAAAACCCAGTATCTAGTCTTCAATATATAATTACGTCGGCTGCCAGTGTCCAGTTATAGCAACATTCAAAAATCCGAAACCTACTGAGAGATACTGGAACTCCCTGAAAAACAAATGTTCCATCTAATATAATTTGATGAGGTGTTGTCGTGATGTCTCCCCGTTTTAGGATTAATATTACTGGCAACGTTTCCTGACCCTGTTAATCTGTGGTTGCAGGAAAAATGAGAGAAAACCCTCGGTTGCTTCCTCAGGTGATCTGGGTGGGCCCCACACAATCCCTTGTTGTCTGTAAATCTTGGCTCCACATCAACAACAGGTGAGAGACTAGAGTGTGGGCCCGCTACAAATCTAAAGCTGCCACTGATCCACCAAACAGCAAAATCTAAAATCTGGTTTCATCACAGTTAATAAACCAAAGATCAAAGAGGATCTTGTCACTGTGACCAAACAAATGTAAATGTATTTAAACACATTAAAACTTCAATCAGGCTCCACAGGTGCAGGTTTAGAGCAGGGACATATCTCGGAGGCGTATGCCTCTGCACTGGGTTCATTCAGTAAAAATAGCAGGTCTTCACTGGGAGAGGCAGTGGTGGGGGGATGGTTCCATAGCTCTTGGCAACATCACGTACAATGGGTGAGAGGGCAAACTTCCCAAATTATTTATTTCTCGAACAATCAGTGATCGAATTGTGATTTGACATGGAAAAGGGGAGAGTGAAAGTGGAAAAAAAGAGGAGGCAATGGGATACAGAAAGAGAGAGACAGAGAGCGAAAAGGAAAGAGAAAGATAATGTGAGAAAAGTTGTGCTTTTTTAGGACAGGTGGAGGAACTTTACACTGTATCAAATCGCATGCTGTACCTGCCCTGGGAGTGTTTGGTGGGGACAGTGTAGAGGAAGCTTTACCTGGATCTAACCCTGTGCTATACCTGTCCTAGGAGTGTTTGATGGGGTCAGTGTAGAGGGAACTTTACTCTGTATCTAACCCGTGCTGTACCTGCCCTGGGAGTGTTTGGTGGGGACACTGTAGAGGAAGCTTTACCTGTATCTAACCCTGTGCTATACCTGTCCTAGGAGTGTTTGATGGGGTCAGTGTAGAGGGAACTTTACTCTGTATCTAACCCTGTGCTATACCTGTCCTGGGAGTGTTTGATGGGGTCAGTGTAGAGGGAGCTTTACTCTGTATCTAACCCTGTGCTGTACCTGCCCTGGGAGGGTTTGATGGGGTCAGTGTAGAGGGAGCTTTACTCAGTATCTAACCCCGTGCTGTATCTGCCCTGGGAGTGTTTGATGGGGTCAGTGTAGAGGGAGCTTTACTCTGTATCTAACCCCGTGCTGTACCTGTTCTGGGAGTGTTTGATGGGGACAGTGTAGAGGGAGCTTTACTCTGTATCTAACCCCGTGCTGTACCTGTCCTGGGAATGTTTGATGGGGATAGTGTAGAGGGAGCTTCACTCTGTATCTAACCTCGTGCTGTACCTGCCCTGGGAGTGTTTAGTGGGGTCAGTGTAGCGGGAGCTTTACTCTGTATCTAACTTGTGCTGTACCTGCCTTGGGAGTGTTTGATGTGGACAGTGCAAAGGGAGCTTTACTCTGTATCTAACCCTGTGCTGTACCTGTCCTGGGAGTGTTTAGTGGGGTCAGTGTAGAGGGAGCTTTACTCTGTATCTAACTTGTGCTGTACCTGTCCTGGGAGTGTTTGATGGGGACAGTGTAGAGGGAGCTTTACTTTGTATCTAACCCCGTGCTGTACCTGTCCTGGGAGTGTTTAGTGGGGTCAGTGTAGAGGGAGCTTTACTCAGTATCTAACTTGTGCTGTACCAGCCCTGGGAGTGTTTGGTGGGGACAGTGTAGAGCCCTGGGAGTATTTGATGGGGACAGTATAGAGGGAGCTTTACTCTGTATCTTGTCCTGTGCTGCTCTGGGATAGTTTCACGCTAACACTGCAGGGTTTCATTCTATAGCCCTAACATGTTGATGAGCACAAAATTCATAAAGTAAGTTTTTGTATCCCTGATGGAAATGGCTTGTGGTGCAAAGAAAATTATTCAGTAAAGTCAAATAGAATTCTTTAACCGTCAAAATCCATGTTCCAGAAGAAAAGAAATGAAGCAAATGCAGGCCTCTCGCTGCAGAGATTGCAGCAAGAGTTGGTACTGACTTACTATTAAAGAGATGTTACACGGATTGTCTGAAGGAATAGGGATTCTCTTAAAGGATCTGTAAAAAGGTCTGTTACATGGTTGATGGACCATGACTATTAAAAAGACTCTACCTTGAAGAAAAAATAATCTCTGGCATATTTAGATTAATTTTCAAATACACAGCGTAATGAATCATTGACTGAATTGTAATGAATGAAATTGGTCCAAGACACTTCCAATTCTTGTTAGGGAATGAAAATAAAGTTTGACAAAGGTTTTAATGATTCAAGTCTGTTCCTTTGAGAGGCATTGAATCTTATATTCTTTGCACAATCCGGGCTTCAATCCATTTGGTGAGCAATTATGAGAGTGTTATTTATTGCACACTGTCAGACTGTTCACTAGACACACCACTATCCTCCACATGATCTATTTAAAAGAGCAGGCACCAAACTAAATGAGCCAGGTCGTAACTTTCAACCACTTGGCCTCTCACACTGGACGCTAGCTGGGTGCCCCCCACTCAGTACGAGTGAGGGGTATCACTGTGACAGGGGTGGGGGGTATGTGGTAGGAGGTTTCTTCTCCCACCTGTTGATGCCAAAGCGTTCTGCTTGACTCAGTTCCCTGCCCAGGATAAATCTTGAAATGGAGCCTGTGCCTCTCAGAATAACATGGCAGTGTTTCAGGATAATCTCGTGCCCATGTGCACTGAGGCAATTCACCCTCTAATTGCATCATGAAGTGATTCACAGTTATGGTAATGCACCCAGCCTTCATAGTGAAAGAAGGAAAGTTATACAGCATCTTTCAGCACCCCAGGATGTGCCAGAATGTGCCTCAACACTTTACTGCCAATTAAGTCCTTTGGAAGTGCAGTCCATGTTGTAATGTAAGAAAGTGGACAGCCAATATCCATCCAGCAGGATCCCACACACAGCAAAGTTATTATGGGCAGATAATCAATTTCAGTAAAATTGAGCAGTAAATATTAACCCAAAGTGGCAGGGGGAAACTCCTTTGCTCATCTTCAGGATAGAATGTGAGCAGTTTTGGTCCCATTATCTGAGGAAAGATATCCTGGCATTGGAGGCTATCCAGAGAAGGTTCATTAGGTTAATCCTGGGTGTGGAGGGATTTTCTTATGAGGGGAGGTTGAGTAGGTTGGGCCTGTACCCATTGGTGTTTAGAAGAATGAGATGCAACCTTATTGAGACATCTGGGATTCTCAGAGGGCTTGACAAGGTAGATGCTGAGAGGGTGTTTCCTCTTGTGGGAGAGTCTAGGCCCAGAAGGCATAATCTCAGAATAAGGAGTCACCCATTTAAGACAGAGAAGAGGAGGAATTTCTTCTCTCAGTGGATAGGGAACCTGTGGAATTCTTTGTACCGCAGAGGGCTGTAGAGACTGGGTCATTAAATATGTTCAATGCTGAGTTAGACAGATTTTAATCAGTAAGGGAATCAAGGGTCATGGCGATAAGGCAGGAAAGTGGACTTGTGGATTATATCAGATCAACCATGATTTCATTGAATGGTGGAGCAGACTCAATGGGCCGAGTGGCCTACATATGTTCCTATGTCTTATGGTCTTACAGTCCTGGGATCTTTTCTATCCACCTCAGCGGGAGATGGGCCTCAGTTTAATGTGTCATCCAAAAGACAGCACCATTGAAAGCTCCCTCAGTGTTGCAGTGGAGTGTCAGCCTGGAAATATACTCCAACCCTTGGAGCGGGACTTAAATCAATATCTGGAGTGGTAGCACTGAGTCAGGGCACAGAGGGGTTGAAACTTGCTCTTATTGTGCCTATTTTCTGGATGGGATTCACGGGACTTTGTCCTGAAATACATTCAGTGTCATATTGTGTGCATTAGGGAGGAACCAAATGCCTTTCAAAAGAATCCTCAGCAACATTGGCCTGCACTACTTTGGCCTCAGTGGCATTGCTGTGGCCATCACTGAAAAAGACGTCTTTGTTGCATTAACGTACCTTCCAGTTGGGTTGGTTTCTTCCTGCTCCTCTTACCCCATGGAGCCGGGTAGAATATTGCTGCCCTCCTCCCAGATCTCCCCCCCACCCTCCGTGGAAATAGGGATGAGAACCAGCAACTTCACCGCTTGTTTTTTTAAAAAAAAATTATTCTCCTCCTTTTTCACAATTTCTCCCAAATTTGCACCCACCATCAATAAACAATAATCAGTAATGAATATAATGTCAATCCCCATATCAATAACAACGATCCCATCCTCCCGCCAAACTGCAATCATTAGCCCGCATGTTAACATAAACAAATGACAAAAAGGAATCAGGAATCACCCACAGTCACCATTAAGACATACAATCCCCCTCCCCCAACCCTCCCAAACCCCCCCCCCCCCCCCAACTAATGTTCGATGTTATCCAGTTCTTGAAAGTGCATAATGAATAATACCCGTAGAACCCCTCCATCCTTCTCCTCAGTTCAAACTTAACCTTCTCAGGAGTCAAGAATTCCAGCAGGTTCCCCCGCCACGCCAGGGCACAGGGTGGACAGGCTGCTCTCCATCCCAACAGGATCAACGAGGCAAAGGCTACAACATCTGCCTCCACACCTGTTTGCAACCCCGGCTGGTCCGACCCCCCGAATATGGCCTCCCGAGGGTCCGGGTCCAGTTTCATGTGCATCACTTTAGAGATTACCCTAAAATCCTCCTTCCAGTAATCGTCCAGCTTTGGACAGGACCAAAACATATGAATGTGATTAGCGGGGCCTCCATCCCACCGCAACATTCACACACTTCTTCTACCCCCTCAAAGAGCCGGCTCATCCTCGCCCTTGTGAGGTGTGCCCTATGTACCCCCTTCAGCTGTATCAGCCCCAACCACGCGCACGAGGTGGAGGCACTCTCCGGAGCACTTCACACCAGAACCCTTCCTCCATATCCTCTCCCAACTCTTCCTCCCACTTTGCTTTGATCCCTTCTAGCGGCGCCTTCTCCTCTTCCAAAATAGCTCCGTAAACCGCCGACACTACCCCCTTCTCCAGTCCCCCTGTCGTCAGCACCTCCTCCAGCAATGTGGAGACCGGCTCCAGCGCGAAACTCTGTATCTGCTTTCTGGCAAAATCTCGAACCTGCATGTATCTAACATTGCCCTCTGCTCCAGCCCATACTTTGCTCCCAGCTCCGTCAATCCTGCAAACCGACCCCCAAGAAACAAATCTTTTAGTGTCTTAATTCCCTTCTCCTCCCATTTCCGAAAATTTCCATCCCACTTCCCTGGCTCAAATTTGTGGTTAACTTCCCCGATTGTTAAAGTCAGGCCCGAAAAAGTCAGGTTTCTGGT
Organism: Scyliorhinus torazame; assembly: GCF_047496885.1. Classification (NCBI taxonomy): domain Eukaryota; kingdom Metazoa; phylum Chordata; class Chondrichthyes; order Carcharhiniformes; family Scyliorhinidae; genus Scyliorhinus; species Scyliorhinus torazame. The sequence goes on from NC_092722.1 coordinate 28,235,178, forward strand.
GCGCCTCCCAGCCCAAGTAAGAGGTGTGAATACAACATTGGTTTTGCACCGGAACTGGTGCATCTTTACCCCAGACTGTCTTAATGCACATTCCTCAGGCTTGAGTGCTTTCTTTTCTTTATTCTGTTTTATGGGATGTGGGCACAGCTGGCAAGGGTCACCCCTAACTGCCCTTGAACTGAGGGCCTTTTTAAGAGGTCAGTTAAGGGTCATCCACATTGCTGTGGGTCTGGAGTCACATCTAGGCCAGACCAGGTAAGGACAGCAGATTTCCTTCCCTAAAGGACAGTGAACCAGATGAGTTTTTACATCACTTGATGATAGTTTAATGGTCACCATTACTGAGACCAGCATTAAATTCCAGATTTTATTAATTTAATTTAAATTCCACCAGCCATGGTGGCATTTTAACCCGTGACCCCAGAGCATTGATTAATGTGGGCCTCTGGATTGCTAGTCTGGTCACATTACCAATACGCCACTGTCTCCTCTTGAGGCCTTTCAACCATGAGGGCTGGGCTCCATCCTATCAGCACTGTCAAACCCACCTGCAGTTCCAGTTTGCGGACTGTTGGAGAGTGACCAGGAGAGGTCATCCTGCTTGTTAATTAATTAACAAACTTAGCACTTTCTCAAGTGATTGATTAATTGATTGATATTTATTGTCACATGTACCGAAGTACAGTGAAAAGTATTTTTCTGCAGCCAAGGGAACCTACACAGTACGTACATAGTAGACAAAAGAATAATTGACAGAGTACATTAACAAATGGTACATCGACAAACTGATTGGTTACAGTGCGGAACAAGGGGCCAAACAAAGCAAATACATAAGCAAGAGCAGCATAGGGCATCATGAATAGTGTTCTTACAGGGAACAGATCAGTTCGAGGGGGAGTCGTTGAGGAGTCTTGTAGCTGTAGGGAACAAGCTGTTCCTATGTCTGGATGTGCGAGTCTTCAGACTTCTGTATCTTCTGCCTGATGAAAGGGTCTGGAAGAAGGCAATGCCTGGGTGGGAGGGGTCTCTGATAATGCTGCCTGCCTTCCTGAGGCAGCGAGAGGGGTATACAGAATCAGTGTGGGGGTGGCAAGTTTGTGTGATGCGTTGGTCTGAGTTCACCACAGTCTGCAGTTTCTTGCCACCTTGGGCCCCTGGATTGGGTATGATCGTCTCAATGAGGTTGGAGGCTTACCTTCCAGGGTATTTCTTTCCTTTACAGGCCCTCTTTTTGCCGCCTCTCTCCCAGGGGATTACATGGCTGTATAAGGAAGAGAAATGGGAGTTGGGAATAAGGGAAAATGCTTCATTATGATATTCCAGCCACCATGATCTGGGGCAGGACTGACAGACCAGCCGATCTTTTAACACATGTTTGTTTTGTATATTCTCCTGGTCTTTCCCCCACCCGGGGACAATTATATAATCCATTCTATTCACTGGCATCATGTGACATCGGGTAGAAGACAAAGCGAGCTTGACTGTGATGCCCTGACAGTTGAATATCACCAGGATCTAGCCTCTCACATGGGGAATGGCCACATGAGCTCCATGTGACCACAATCAAGCGATCACAAGTGAGTCCAGACACTGAGTGGCGCTAGGCTATTCGACTTTGAAGGGCATTACAGACAGGACTGCTTCAGTCTTCTTCGCACATCTGCATGAGAGCATCCCAGTGCATGGTGACGGCCAATATTCCTCTGGCCCAGAGACATTGAGGCATACGTATAGCTCTCTCTACTGCTCCTGCGAAGATCAATGAATGCAGCAGATGCCAGTTACATGGTGGATGTTGTTCTGTCTGTTTATACCAGTAGAAACCATTCCTGTGCGAGGCAAGTTTTTTTACACAGAGGGTGGTAAATACATGGAACGCGCTGCCTGGGGAGGTGGTGGGAGCTGGTACGATAGCGGCATTTAAGGGGCATCTTGACAAATATATGAGTAGGGTGGGAATGGAAGGATACGGACTCCGTAAGTGCAGAAGGTTTTGGTTTAGGCAGGTACCATGGTTGGTGCAGGCTTGGAGGGCCGAAGGGCCTGTTCCTGTGCTGTATTGTTCTTTGTTCACAAATGAAAGATACAAGCTGTCCTGGGTCATTTGTGTGGTGCGCGAAGGGCATAGAGTGACGGGGATATTACTGAGAAACAGCAAGAAATCGAGTTTGAAAAATAGGTTTGGACAATGAGGTAATTAAACAGGAATTAATCTTTTATTCTTCCTTGTACGGTGGCTCAGCCTGTTTTATCATTTACATAGGTTTTTAATAACTGGCTTGGATTACCCTGGTTCAATCATTTATGAAGCAATGATGATACCAGAATTGAGAGTTTATACGGATCAGGGGAAATTGAATAAGCTGCGACTCTTGCCTCTAGAGAAGGGGAAGGCTGAGTGCTGACCTGATGATGATCTTTAAGATTAGGAAAAGGATTAGGTAGGAGACATGTACAAAAGATGTTTCCACATGTTTTGGGGTGACTAAAACTAGGGGCCATGTATATAAAGTGGTCACTAATAAACCCAATAAGGCTTTCAGGAGGAACCTCTCTACAAAGATAGTGGGAAGACAGTGAACGTTGCTACAAAATATATATAGATGTATATATATATATGGTGAATAATTTTGATGTACCCAAGGAGCAGCTAGCTTATGGAAATGAAAGAAGGAATAGAACATTATGCTGATTGGATGAAGCTGGATGGGAGAAGGCTTGTGTGGAACATAAACACTGGCATAGAGCTGAATGGGCTAAATAGGCTGTTTTTCTGCTGTAGGAACGTTCGTATGAATGTTCGTAAATTCTGTATAATTGTATGGTTACACACAGGCCTGTTTGTGTGCATGCTGATCCAGAGGGAAAATGGAGGGTCCCCATCACACCATCCCACAGATAGTTACGCAAGTCAAGGATTTCACCCACTAGTTAACCTGGAGTCAATTCCAAGTATTGATCAATATCAATCTTGAGCGGATCTTTCACCAATTGAACTCCACCAACTGCCATGGTGGGATTTGAACCCATGTCCCCAGTGTATTAGGCTGGGCCTCTGTTACCATTACACCACCATGCCATTGAAAGGGACTGGAACCTAACGAATCAGCAGGTCAGGAGTGGAGGACATTGAAAAAATGGTTTGTAAAAACCTGGGGTATTGTGCTCAGTTCTGATACTGCACCTTTCACCACAACATTAACTTCACTGAAGCAATGGAGGGTTTTATATATGGTTTGTGGATAACAGTGAATTAAGAAGCACCGGAATGTGTGTGGAAGGGAGAAGAAGGTTACAAAGGGACAGAGGCAGACTACATGAGTGAACAGAACTATAACAGATGGAGTTCAATGTTGGGTTGTCCACTTTAGATCTGAGAAACGCAAAGAACACACATTTTCTTAATGATGAGGCACCAGGAATTGTGGAGGAGCAAAGGGATTTGGATGCTTAGGTACACGAATCACTAAAGGCTAATCCATAGGCAGATCAAGTAATTGGAGATTAATAGGATCGTGACCTTTATCACAAGGAGTTTGGAGTTCACAAATGAGGAAATTTTGCTTTAGTCAGACCTCCAATTGGCCTTAATCAGGCCTCCAATTGGAGCGCTGTTATTCTCCTTTGGGCACAGCACCTTAAGAATGCTGCATTGGTCTCAGAGAGAGACCAGCACAGATTCACCAGAATTATACCAGAGCTTACGGGGCTAAATGATGAGGACAGGTTGCATAAACTTGATTCAATTCCCCTGAGTTTAACAGAGATGAAGGCTAATCTAATCAAGGTGATTACAATGATAAAATGATTCGATAGGGTAGATATGAAGAAACAATTTCCTCTGATGGGGGGAATCCAGAACAAGTGGATGTAAAATGTACAACTTAAAAACTAGGCTGTTCAGGAGTGGAACTAGAAACTACTTCTCCTCAAAGGGTGTGGCAATCTGGAGCTCTGTGCCCAGAAATGCTGTGGATGCTGGGTGCCCGAGAATAGTAGATATTGATTGGATAAGGGTGTCGGGGGACGAGGGGCTAAGGTAGGAAAATGGTTGTGAAGATCAGCATGATCCAACTGGATAGACTAACAGATTTGAAGGGCTGAATGGCCACCTCCTGTTCCTGTATTCCGATAATCTAAAATAAACCAAGGTTTAATTTGACTACCTTCCAGCAATGACTACACTTCAAAAATGCTCAATTGACTCTAAGGCACTTGGAGACATCTTGATGTCAGGAAAGGCTCTATATACATACACGTCTTTCTTTGATTGAATCTTCCCTAGACCAGGAGATATTGGCAGAACGTCCATATGAGATTTAAAGTTAATAAATCCTGGCTATGGATGTTAAGAATAAATGCCTAAAAGTAGTTTCTAAAGTTATTTTTGATCACAATAAGCAATGGGCGAGAGGTACGAGTGGAGTTAGTTGGGAGTGGGTAGTATTGGCTGCAGGTTGTAGGTGCAATTGGCAGATGGCGCTGTTGGACCCAGTTGTGACATAGTGTACAGTAATCCTACAGGGCAAATGGTTTTGGGACCAGCCCTGAAGGAATTGACTGGTCTGCTCTGAGCTCCCTCGCTTCAGAAAGTCTATGGGTGTTTCAGGAGATCTCTATTTCCGTTCCTCTTTGCTCAGCATTCCTTTGAAAAATTGTTTTCCTTGGTTTTGTAATCCCTCTTTGGTCTCTCCTGTGTCTAAGAAGCTGTTTTGTCCCCAGTAAATTCTGAAGGAGCTGGAGATTCAACAAAACCAAGTGATGGAGCAATGGCATAGCTAAACAAATAAGAAAAACAATTTAAATATGTAAATTCATCAAACTGTCTTGAACAAATAAAAAGGATTTCAACATAACAGCACTGTGATTATACCTATAGGAGGGAAAGGGTGCACACTCCTTGCAAGTGTGTACATGTGTTGGTCTGTGCCAATATAACTATAGAGGTTTACAGTATACAAGGAGGCCATTCAGCCCAATGTACCAATACTTTGTTAAAGCAATTACAAAACAAATCCACTGTCCTAGTCCCTCTCTGTCGCTGTGAACCTTTCTCCATTGCAATTATTTGCCCAATTTTCCCTTAAAGGATGCAGTTGTTTGTGTCTCGGCCACTCCCAGTGGCAAAATATTCCATTCTCCCACAGCCTGATATGCCAAAGGACTTTTCCTGACCTCTCTCCTCACTCCAATGCTGACTCCTCAATAATCATCCCTTATTCATAGAATCATAGAATTTACAGTGCAGAAGGAGGACATTCAGCCCATCGAGTCTTCACCGGCCCTTACAAAGAGCACCCTTCTCAAGCCCACGTATCTACCCTATCACCGTAACCAAGCAACCCCCACTTAACCTTTTTGGACACTATGGGCAATTTAGCATGGCCAATCCACCTAACCCGCACACCTTTGGACTGTGGGAGGAAACCGGAGCACCCGGAGGAAACCCACGCAGACACGGGGAGAACATATAGACTCTGCACAGACAGTGACCCAAGCCGGGAATCGATCCTGGAGCTGTGAAGCAAATATGCTAACCACAATGCTACCGTGCTGCCCACTCTACCAAAACCTTTCATGTCCTTAAACATGTCAATTAAATCCTCTCTTAGCCTTCTTTGCTAAGTTAATTTTTCCTTCCTGGTGAATCTGCTCTCGCTGTGGTTTAATATTCTTTCTATAATGGGGAGCCCACATTGCACATAGCTGTATTACAAATAGAAAATGCTGGAAAAACTCAGCAGGTCTGGCAGGGTCTGTGGAGAGAATATCAGTCAACATTTCGAGTTTTCAAGTCCAATATGGCTTAACTGGAAGTGGAAGTGCCCACTGATAATTTCACACTGTTCATGACTCTTCAGATAATAAGACAGTTCCTGCCCACATTCAGCAAGACCTGGACAATATCCAAGCTTGGGCTGACAAGTAGAAAGTTACATTTGCACCACACAAGTAAAAGACCATCTCGTACAAGAGAAAATCAAAAATCGCACATTGACATTCAATGGCATTACCATCGCTGAATCCCCAACTATCAACATCTATTAACCAAAAACAGAACTGGACTAGCCATATAGATACTGTGGTCACGGGAACCAGCCAGGGGCTGGGAATTCTGTGGTAACTCACCTCCTGACTCCGAAAATCTGTCCATCATTTACAAGGCATGTGTCAGGGTGTGATGGAATACTCTCCACTTGCCTGGATGAGTGCAGCTCCAACAACACTTAAGAAGCTCAACACCATGATGGACAAAGCAGCCTGCTTGATAGGTAACCCTTCCACAACCTTCAACACCCACAACCTTCAACTGAAGCACAGTAGCAGCAGTGTGTACCATCTACAAGATGCACTCACCAACTCACAAAGGCTCCTTTGACAGCACCTTCCAAAACTACGATGGCTACCACTTCGGAAGGGCAGCAGGTCCATGGGAATCCCATTACCTGGAAGTTCCCCTCCATGACACTCACCATCCTGACTTGGAAATAGATCCGTCATTCCTTCACTGTCGCTGGGTCAAAATGGCGGAACTCCCTCCCTAGCAGCACTGTGGGTGCATCTACACCATCTCGAGGGGCAATTAGGGAGGGGCAGTAAATGCTGGCCAAGCCAGCGAAGCCCATCTCTTGAAAGAACAAAGAAATAAGATATTGCAGTGTAAAGCATTGCAGAGCATAACATTATAGTATATAACCCTGGGGAATTTGTATATAACACTATAGAATCTAGCCCTATTGAATGCAGTAATATATGCAACATTATGGGTTAAAATCCTGTAAAAATGTTTCCACCCAGACCCTGAAAAGCCCCGAGCTTGTTTCTCAACATGACCTTTGAGACTGTTGTCCCCATTAATTGTGGACTCTGAACTATTTCCTCATGAAGCGTCGATCGTGAGCTGCTCTTGACACCGCCCTCCCAGCCCTGGAGCACCAATGGCAGATGTCAGATAGCTGCCCATGTGATACATGTGCAGGTAACCCTAGGTGAGCTGGGGTTTTATTAACAGGTGAACTGCAGGCGCTCCTTTCCCCACTGCACCCCCCCCCCCCCCCCCGACATGGACAAGTTGCTGAACAAACTGCGGGGGCCAGAGCTGGTGGGTCAGTTTCAGCGGCTGTGTGGCCTGAGCCTCCTTCCCGAAGACAACCCAGCTCCCCGGCGATCTCCACAAGCTGACAGACAGGCACAGCCAGTTTGCACACGCCGGGTGCACACTGCTCCCTGCAGAGGAGACCAGACCAACACTCAACACAACGGCACCGTCCCGGGGGCTCCGGTGAGTGACCTGCCGCCTCCAGGTATTCGCTTCTTGACTGTTTCTCTCCACGGGCCTCAGTGCCCCGGGAGTAGGAAAGGGAGAATTCCCTCGCTCCTGACCCCTGTCCACCAACTCCTGTCTGCTGTGATGCCTTCTGCAGTTGAATAGCGGGGCTGGGCGCACCAGGCAACGCTAGAGAGCCCGCCCAGGCCTATGCCGCCTGGATAGGGTAAATAACACTTCCAGTATCTTCTGACTGCTGTTTCTACCTATGCTGAATTTACTCCTGCTTCAGATCCTCAAACTCCAGGCTGGGCAGGAACTGAACCCTGGACCTACCTGGTCTGTCTGATTCTATACTCTCAGGGTCTCCGTTCCTATGCCGTAGCTACAAATCAAGGAGAAAATTTTCATGTTTCCATAATGCCATAAAAAGTTTTGGCCACTCAAGCAATGTAAAGTCGCCATAGTCCCAGGTGACGATTGGCTGCTTTTCCCTTTGAGGGGGAGAGCTGACTGGTGGAGATTTAACCTGAGGATCACCACACCTCAGGCGAGGGGCAAGGTTGAAAAGACCTCTGGAGTAACGGTATGGGGATTGAACCTGCTCTGCTGGACTTGCTCTGCATCACAAGCCGGCTGTCTAGCCAACTGAACTTTAGCACAGACTGGTGTTGAAGCCTGGGTTGCATTGACACCAGGTTTCCTTGCAGTGTGACTACGCATCAGGAGTAAATTGTCCCCAGTATTTGACACAAACACTTCAGCCTCCTCTGCTGTGTAGCAAATTCCCAGACATATCTTCCAGTTTAATCTTAGTCCAGCATCGGAATGGAGGCAAGACTCATTGAAAATGGCACTTGATAGGATGATAGAAAAAAAGAGTAAATTTGCATTGCGTCCCAAAGCACTTTAGAATTATAAAGTACTTTTGAATTGTCTGTTGTAATGAGGTAAATGTGGCAGGAGATATTCGCATAGCAAGCCCCCAGAGACAGCAATGTGACAATGCCCAGCTATTCTGTTTTTGCGATGTGACTGACCGAGGGATAAATATTGGCCAGGACACCAGGGAGACCTCTCCTGCTCTTTGTGTCATGGGATCTTTCTCGTCTTCCTGAGAGATTAGACATTACCTTGGTTTAATGTGTCATCCAAGAGACATCATCTCTGACAGTGCAGCACACCCGCAGTACTACACTGGGCCCAGCAGTCTGGATTATGTCCTCAAGTCTGTGGAGGGTGTTGGTACTTTTAATGTTGATTGGGGCCCCTTTCCGTCTCTGCTCCTCTGTATTCCAGAATCTGATGGACTGTACCCCAAACTCTGATTACAATATTGTGTGTATGATTCCTCTAGGTACCTCGGAAGAAGTACAAGATTGAGAATTACTTCCTCTACTACCTCTTCCTGTTTGCTGCCACCTTGGGACAGGAGGTTTTTTACATCACCTTCCTTCCGTTTTGCTATTGGAATGTTGACCCATACGTGGCACGGAGAGTGATCAATATTTGGGCAGTGAGTGGCTTCATTTTTATATATTTGTGAGACTGGAAATTATTTTTAAAAAGATCCTTTAGGAGTTGGTACAACAGGGACAAAGTGTTAAAAAGTTTTGACCAATTATTTTTCTTCTCCCCTAGTGTGTTCAATTCACTCTAATCCAAATGTTGCTTGTTAATGCTGCTGTGAGACCCCTAGGGACATTTTACTCTGGTAAAGGTGCTATTTAAGTGTTGACATTTGTATAGGCACAGGCAGCCATCCTTAATAGCTCATTCCCATGGTATCCTTCAAGTGTGCCATGACACTATTCGACTGTGGTGTGCACATTCTATCAGTGCTCGATTAGATGGCAATAAGGTGCTGGAACCCTTTGGGTTTTCTTGGCTCTGCTGACCCGGGACTCGGGAGCTTCACCCACTACTGAGGATGAGAGTGGTAGCACAGTGGTTAGCACTGTTTCTTCACAACGCCAGGATCCCAGGTTTGACTCCCAGCTTGGGTCACTTTCTGTGTGGAGTCTGCACATTCTCAGTGTCTGCGTGGGTTTCCTCCGGGTGCTCCGGTTTCCTCCCACAAGATCTGAAAGACGTGCTGTTAGGTGAATTGGACATTCTGAATTCTCCCTGTGCACCCGGACAGGTGCCGGAATGTGGCGACCCGGGGATTTTCACAGTAACGTCATTGCAGTGTTAAAGTAAGCCTGCTTGTGACAATAAAGATTATAAAAACAAAAAGTGCAGAGTAGGGATTGACCTTGAGAACCTCCTCAGTCCTGTGACCCTATTATGTCAGGAGGTGCATTTATCAAACCAGGCCCCAGAGGCAATGGTATTACTCATTGTTAATCTCTTAAATATGGGTGAGTTGGACCTTGAAAATTCTACTTGGGCATCTGATGCTAGAAGACGACAGAAATGTCTGCTTTGAAGAGCCGGTGCTTCGTGAACTAATTGTGTCTCAGATACAACAATTACCTGACCCTAACACATACGAGCCAATCGGGGCAATGCAAGTATTGCCTTGAAGTGAGTATAATCTCCCGTGCCTGTAATCCATTGTCAGACATCCCATAGCAGCTGATCATTCACAATGATTAGGTAACAAGAATGTTGGTCTGTTTGTCAAGATTCCCTTGCAAAGGGTGGGGCAAATGGCAGTTACACAATTGGAAAGGGAGGGACTGGTGTTGCCGGAGACCAGAATCCTGTGGTTTGGTGGCCTGGGTTTCCACCCAACACTTTCTTTCTGATGGAATCGTACTTCCTGATTCTACATGGTAGCATTTGCCTCATTATAATTACATCAAACTGCGCCTTAACCACACATTAATCCCTGCTCGTGCAGAACTTGTTTACCAGGATATTTCATGAATGGGTCATGATCACTTATCATAAAAGCAAAGGTTTTTGTTCCAGCGTGATCACTATCAATTTATTTCCAGACTCAGCGAATTGAGCCAGTCAAACAGTCTAAACTAAACATCCAAGTTGTGTAAAGCAGAATATAGCCAATCTGTGCTGAGCGGCAATCAGCAAGGTTAATATAATAGTAATATTGAACTGCACAGAGCCTGCCAGAGGAGTGAATGATCACTCTGTTGTACTACTCTGGTCAGATATCCTGAGATGAAGAGCAGGAGGAACTTGTTCATCCCTTCGAGACTGTTCCACTCAATCATTATCATGGCTGATTTGCATCCTCACTCGACCCACCCACCCTAGTTGGGTGTCCATTAATAGCAAAAATATAGCAAATGAAAAAAAAAAACTTCAGATGCTGGATACCTGAAATATTGCAAATACTCAGTAGGTCAGGCAGCATCCATCAATCTCAATTTGGAAATGAAAGATTGTCTTTTTAAAAAAGTATATTTTATTACAAACATGTATCAAAACGGGTTACAGCGAATAAACACCCCGGATGAAAGATCATCTTGACCTGAAATATTAATCTGGATTTTACACTCCTCTGCCAATGGGTTTGAAGACCAGGGTTGTCATTAAATCCATCAGGCAGTCTGCCCTGCCCTCACCACAATTATACCAGTGGCTGGGGTGGAGTCAGATGGCATGCCTGTCATGGTGCTAATTGAGGACCATTGGAACCCCCCACCGCCCAAGCTGTTGCCCCCCTCCCCCAGGTTCCCCTTCCTTCAGGGGCTCTTCAACACCAGCTCCTTACACCCCTGTCCCCCTCGCCACTCTTGCTGGGACCTGGCAGCTTGACACCTAGCAAGACCCCCAAACACATACGCAGATATTGATCCTGACACCATGCGCCTCTGTCCCATCAGGGAGCTGCTGGCATCTCATAGATTTCATAGAAATTACAGTGCAGAAGGAGGCCATTCAGCCCATTGAGTCTGCACCGGCTCTTGGAAAGAGCACCCTACCCGAGGCCACACCTCCACCCTATCCCCATAACCCCGCAACCCCACCCAACACCAAGGGCAATTTTGGACACTAAGGGCAATTTATCACGGCCAATCCACCTAACTTGCATATCTTTGGACTGTGGGAGGAAATCGGAACACCCGGAGGAAACCCACGCAGACACTGGGAGAACGTGCAGACTCCGCACAGACAGTGACCCAAGCTGGGAATCGAACCTAGGACCCTGCAGCTGTGAAGCAATTGTGCTAACCATCATGCTACCGTGCTGCCCTAATCTCAATTGACTGGCACCCCTCTCAGGCACAAATCCTGGATCCAGAACAATGGCAGTGCAGCCTCCAGTCTAATAATGACCAATTAACCGTTAAATGGCTTCAGGGCAGCCAGTATGGCCTTCCATGGGTTCTCCTCTGACTTTCGAGCTGAGGGAGAGGGGGGCTGTTAAGGAATCTGACCCCTTGTGTAGTTCAGCTTGTTAACTCTGTTTCCACAGATAGTGCTTAACCTGCTGAGTATTTCTAGCATTTCTTTAATGTTGAAGACACGAGTAGTTGGAATCGGAGAAAGTCAGTCATTTATGGCACAGGAGGCAAAATCCAGTCAGCTCTATCCCCATAACCCTGCAAGTTTGTTTCCCTCCAGTGTCCATTTAGTTTCCTTTTGAAATTATTCATCGTCTCCATTCCTTTCATACCAGTAGGCAACAAGTTGCAGGTTAGCACCACTTGCTACTTCAAAAAAAAGCTCTACGTTACATTCCACCTGAATCTTTTATCAAAAACCTTCAATCGGTGTCCCCTGTCAAGTATATCTGGGGGAGAGAGCTTTGTTATTCATCCCTACATGTTTCCTGTGATTGCTCCGAGTGGATGCTAGGTGATTTTCCATGGAGGTGTCATAGGGGTATTTTGTGCCGCGGGGATTAAAAGGGACTGGGTGCTGTTGGGAAGACTGAGATGGCATAGATTGGTATGAAGAGACATTGGGGGGGGGGGGGAGGCATTGGGGGAGGGGTGTGTGGGTGGAAGGGGCGAGGTCTAGAGGAGCTAACAGCATTTAAAACAGCTCGGATAAAGTGCCAGGGAACCTTTTAACCAGCCCGCCTCCATGGCCTCGTAGAATCTTCTGCTGGGGTCTGAAAGTCTGACTCTATCCCATCATCCTGGAGGGAAAATTGTGTCTAACGTGGTCCTTTAAAACCAGGCAATTCCAATAATAATAATCACTCATTGTCACAAGTAGGCTTCAATGAAGTTTCTGTGAAAAGCTCCTACTGAGTTAGGAAATCTCCCGACTTGAGCTACCCACCTTGGGAGCAATTGTTTTCTTCATTTAAAGGAGTTGAATATGGTTTTGTAAGCCAGCATTTATTGCCCGTTCCTAACCACTCGTGGGAAGATGATGAGCTGCCTTCTTGAATCATTGCAGTCCCTGTGCTACACCACTGTGCTGTTCGGGAGGGAATTCCAGGATTTTGACCCAGTAACAGTGAAGCAACAGTGATATATTTCCAAGTCAGGATGGTGAGTGACTTGGAGAAGGACCTCAGCTGGCGCGTTCCCATGTGTCTGTTGCCCTTGTCCTTCTAGATGTTAGTGATCATGAGTTTGGAAGGTGTTACCTAAGGAACCTTGGTGAGTTACTGCAGTGCATCTTGTAGATGGTACACACGACTGCCGCTGTTCGTCAGTGTGGAGGGAGTGAATGTTTGTGGAAGGGGTGCCGACTAAGTAGGTTGTTTTGTCCTGGATGGTGTCGAGCTTCTTCAATATTTTTGGAGCTGCACTCATCCAGGCAAGTGGAGAGTATTCCATTACACCCCTGATTAATGCTTTGTAGTTGGTGGACAGGTTTTGGGGCGTCAGGTGGTGAACTACCTGCTGTACGTCCCAGCCTCTGCCTCCTCTTGTAGCCACAGAATTTATATGGCTGGTCCAGTTCAGTTTCTGGTCAATGGTAACTCCTCCCAGGATGTTGATAGTGGGGATTCAGAGATGGTAATGCCATTGAATGTCAAGAGACGATAGTTAGATTCTCTCTTAGAACAAAGACAAAAAAAAATTACAGCACAGGAACAGGCCCTTCGGCCCTCCAAGCCTGCTCCGATCCAGATCCTCTATCTAAAACTGTCGCCTATTTTCTAAGGATCTGTATCCCTCTGCTCCCTGCCCATTCATGTATCTGTCTCGATACATCTTAAATGATGCTATCGTGCCCGCCTTTACCACCTCCGCTGGCAATGCATTCCAGGCACCCACCACCCTCTGCGTAAAGAACTTTCCACGCATATCTCCCTTAAGCTTTTCCCCTCTCACCTTGAGCTCGTGACCCCTAGTAATTGTTGGAGATGGCCATTGCCTGGCTCTTGCATAGCGCGAATGTCACTTGTCAGCCCAAACCTGGATACAGTCCAGGTCTTGCTGTATTTGGCCATGGACCGTTTCCGACCCATTGTCTTAGGATGAGGGGATGATCGTTTAGGATTGAGATGAGGAGAACTTTCTTCACTTAGTGGGTTGTGAAGCAATGGAATTCTCTATGTCAGAGGGCTGTGAGTGTTCCATCATTGACTACATGTACGGCGATGATGGACAGATCTTTCTTCTCTTGGGGGAATCCCGGGAAATGGGAAGCAGGTGGGAATGTGGAATTGAGGCAGAATTATGATAGTGTTGAATAGCAGAGCAGGCTTGAGGGGCTGAATGGTCTCTGCCTGTGTCTATTCTTATGCTCACTAACTAGCCCACCCCCTCTCTTCACTGTTCCTGCCTTCCCACCGCTAATTGGAAAGCAAATAGATACCTCATTTCCCAATTAGTCGATTCTTGACGAGTAGTCTTTGCTCCCATCTTCAATATTTTAAAACTAATCTTTTTGAAAATAAATTTTAGAGTACCCAATTATTTAGTTCTCCAGTTAAGGGGCAATTTAGCCTGGCCTTCCTGCACATCTTTGGGTTGTGGGGGTGAGACCCACGCAGACATGAAGAGAATGTATTTTAAAACTGTAATCAACCAGGAAAATGAAAACAAACACAGCTTAATGACCTCAATGAACATTTGTATTTTTGCTTGCTGTAAAATCCCCAGGGACTCCCAATCAGTCAGAGGGGGTTGGCAATCACTGTTGGGGAATTGGGAATTGAATCTAATGATCTGGCAAAAGGATCGTTGTTATGGAAGTACGGCAGAGTGGATCTTCTGGATGTGAAAGTGGTGGAAGTGATGGGTTGAATGCTGTGACACTCAGAAGGGTGAGGAGAGGAGCATCACACAGAATTCCGAAATCACAGGTTAAATTGGACTTTTAAAAACCGGAACAAGCAAATTTAAAATTAGCCAGGCCTAGAGTGAGACTAAAGGCTTGGCAATGATTTTCATCAAGATTCTTATAGCCCCGAGTTAATGCTGACTCAAGCAATACCTCTTTAAAGAGCTGGGTAAATACCTGGTTAGGAGAAGAAGCTGAGATTATAAGGATAAGTAGGGATAAGTAATAAACCGCTCACAGGCAAGTAGCTTTCTGCTGTACTAGGCCCTGACATCTGGAGAATGTTGCAGGTCAGGGTTGATTTGATACTGCTGTAAGGTGAGATAGGTGGAGTTTGCAGTGGATTGAACCTTCTCTCCTTGTGTTGTTTGTTTCTCCAGGTTGTAATGTACATTGGCCAAGCCTCCAAAGATGTCTTAAAGTGGCCCAGGCCTCCTTCACCACCGGTGGTGAAGCTTGAAGTGCGGGTGGACGCAGAGTATGGGATGCCCTCCACACATGCCATGGCTGCCACTGCGATTCCCTTCTCTTTCCTCCTGGCCTCGATGAACAGGTACAAGGTGAGGCAGAGTTCAATTTTCCTTTGGTTTCTTGAGCATTGGCAAGGCTCTTGCGAAACTTCAGCACTCACTTTTTAATGGTAGCTTTGTGTTTTTTAACCCTGGTCTCTTGCAACAACACATCAGATATTTTACTGGGATGGGGTGAGACTGGTGACATGAAATGGGCCATTTAGGTTGTGCCCTGCCCAATTTGCTGCTATATTGGCTGATTCACTATCACTTGTTTTATGTGTTCGCATCCAAAACAATTTTCACTCGGTTTGCTTTGTGGTAGACCCCTGAGTGAGAACACTGTCCACTAGGCCACAGAGGCCAGGAAGCTCCCACGTTTTATCTCTGCCTTTGTATGGAGTGAGCTAATCTCAGTCTGTGCAGCAGTTAGAATTGACTGCAGTGTTCTTGAGTCAGAGAGAAGAAAACTGGGGAGTGGGCCTTGGTTGGGGAGGGATAGGGAATGGTTAGAAATTCACTAAGGTCCGCTTTCAGGCACAAGCCCTGGCACATTTTCATGGTGTGCCTGGCCAATGCAGGCCCAAGATTCCTCAAGAATTGCATCTCTGGCATCATTGTAGCAAAAGGGGCAAGTAATAATAATAATTGCTTATTGTCACAAGTAGGCTTCAAGGAAGTTACTGTGAAAAGCCCCTAGTCACCACATTCCGGCGTCTGTTCGGGGAGGCCGGTACGGAAATTGAACCCACGCTGCTGGCATTGTTTTGCATTATAAGCCAGCTGTTTAGCCCTCTGTGCTAAACCAGCCCCTTGTCACCAGCTGTGAACTCTTCAGAGGCAGCTCATTAAATTTGCACTACCTACCTGACTGGCAGTAGCCCACACATATGCCCGGTGGGGTTAGGGGTGAAGGGCAATGGTATGATGGCAGGGACTCTCGGGAGTGCTTTGTCCAGGGAGTGGAGCACTCCTGTTCCTCGTGGCTCCACTGGAGGCTAGTTAGGCTGCAGCGATAGCTGTGGAAACAGAGTAGGAATAATGCCTGGCCTTGCTTGGCCTAGTGCTGTCCAATGTCCTGAAGGAGTTCTGAAAGAGGCACAAGGCCCTTACTTCCACAAGCAAGTGGTCAAATGCCAATTTGAAATTGGTGCATCGGGTTGCTGGCTGCCCCTATGTCAATAGCTGCATGCCAGTGCAGATTGGGCATCGGGCATTGCACCCTGAAATTTTCATATCTTTCCACTCCCGAAGTACTGTGATACCCTGGGTTGCTCGGGTCTGGTCAAAAAAATTCTGGACAATTGTTTTTTTTTCCCCAAACAATAGATTTCCAGACTGGAGAGGTTACAGACTACTTTTGAAATGTAGTTACTTCTAATACAAGAAAGTTGACAGCTGACTTGTGCAAACTCGCATTACCAGCAGTGTGATAATGACCAGATAATTGGTTTTTGTGATATTGACTGAAGGATAGATATTGGCCAAGACTTTGCGCTTTTCTTTCTATTAGTGTCAAGGGATGATTTGCACCCACTTTGGAGAGCAGGCAGAGCCTTGGTTTCACATCTCTGAAAGACAGAGACTCGGACAGTGTCAGCTTGGAATTTTGTATTCCAGTCTCTGGAATAGAACTTGCACCCTGGGCCCATGCAAGCATTTGGCAAACTATGTGGCTGCCTAGGTTTGCAAAATTTAGTTTGGCGGGGGGGGTGCAAAAAACAGAGTGAACTATTCATAAAACTACAAAAGTAAACAAAACCCTTCAGTAATGGGAATGAAAGGTCGACATCCGCTCATATACATCATATACTGACATACATATAGGTTTCCACATTGCAGTCTTTCCCAAAATTTCCTCCTTCTGATTATGTGACAGTTTTACAAATTTGTACATCTGTTTGATGAATCCAAAACTACAAGTCAGTAAATAATATCAAAACTGCAGGTCAGTAAATAATATCAATCTAGCCCACTCCATCATAATGATTATTGATTGTATATGGGCAGCACGGTAGCATAGTGGTTAGCACTATGGCTTTACAGTGCCAGGGTCCCAGGTTCGATTCCTGGCTTGGGTCACTGTCTGTGTGGAGTCTGCACGTTCTCCCCGTGTCTGTGTGGGTTTCCTCCGGGTGCCCCGGTTTCCTCCCACAAATCGCGAAAGACGTGCTTGTTAGGTGAATTGGACATTCTGAATTCTCCCTCAGTGTACCCGAACAGGTGCCGAGTGTGGTGACTAGGGGCTTTTCACAGTAACTTCACTGCGTCTTAATGTAAACCTACTTGTGACAATAAAGATCATTTATCATTAAATTGCACAAAGTCATCCGGGCCGGAATCCTCCAGCCGTCCGTTGGAGACGGATGGGATTCCCAGTGGTGTGGAGTGGCTTCGATGGGATTTCCATTTCCAGCGGCGGGAGCAGGGAATTCCACTATCAGCAAACAGCACGCCGTCAAGAAACACGCAGCTGGGAAGCTGGAGAATCTTCCCCTAGTAACTGTTGTAGGAACACCTGCATCACATGAGTCACATTATGCATTATAATGTGCATTTCTTCCAGTACATACCCTGTGAAAAGTGTAGGACAATGAGAATTGTACAATCAGTATCTGAATATTCTCCCTTTTCATGTAAAATAAATTTGGAATTATAAAATGCAGAATTTTTATTCCTACGAATGCACAATATTCATTTTCAGAAGTTAATTATGAGGGGTGAGCGCAAGAATGAAGGTTTGCCTCGGGTGCCTACTATTCAAACACTGGTCCTGCTTGAGCCTGCTACCGTCTGGCACAGAGATGAGAGTGCTACCCACTTGCCATCTGTTGACAGGGCGAAAGAGAAATAGCGCAAGGAAGTGAGTGCGGGTGACGGACAGCAAGAGAGAAGAAGGGAAAGACTGAGCAAGAGGGGGAGTTATGGAGGGAGGTAGAGAGAATTAGAGTCACCGAATGTGTGAAAGCAAGAGTGACAAGACACCCATGCATACACACATTGACACCTACCCACATATGCACACACCCCTCTACACATAGACACACATGCCCCTACATACACACACCATCCCAATAAATACAGAGCTAGACAGCTATCCACACATGCACTCAATATGAACATTGAGAGTATACTAACTGTGGCCTGGGCTCACATTGCCTCCTTATCCTGTTTGTTTTAATGGAATGGAGACACTGAAAGAAGGAAGAGCATGTTTTAAAAGGCTGGTAACTGGAACCAGGTGTTTTCTGATCACAGCTGCCAAGAAGCTTTTAAAAAATTGGCAAGGTCATCTCCAAGCTCGATAAAATCCAATTACTGTGAAAGTGACTCTCTATCTGGCTAATCAGTTACTATTGGGTATCATAAAAAGAATTCAACATCCCTGATCCCTGATCACTGAGCTCAGGAGCACTCGAGTTCTGTTGCTTTTATTTTAAAAGATTTAGAATACCCAATTCATTTTTTTCCGATTTAAGGAGCAATTTAGCGTGGCCAATTCGCCTACCCTGCACATCTTTTTGTGTTGTGGGGGTGAGACCCACGCAGACACAGGGAGAATGTGCAAACTCCACACGGACAGGGGCCCGGGGCCAGAATCGAACCCGAGACCTCGGCGCCGTGAGGCAGCTCCTGGATTCTGCTGTATGAGTCTGCTCCACTTCTGACTATAGTGTAGACAGAAAAATGTGGGGGGAAAACAAAGTTACCCAAACAACCAAAGTCATTTCTGCTCCCAGTTTCTTTCTCAGAACTGTACAGTCTCTTCCTGCTTAGTCATTGTTGTAATGCAGGAACCGCAGCAACCAATTTGAGCACAGCCAGGTCCCACAAACAACAATGTCATAATGACCAGGAATCCCAGATTAAGAAATGGTCACAGAAAGCTAAATATTGGCCTGGTCATCAGGGACATCTCTCTTGCTCGTCCTCAGAATTGCACCTTGGAGTCTTTTGCATCCAACTGAGAGGGCAGACTTGACTTGATCAGTTGAATATTTCATCTTAAAAGCAGTACGCCCAAGAGTGCCACACACTCTCAGTATTGCAGTAGGTGTGTCAGCCTGGATTTTGTGCTTAAGCAAGAGTGGGATTAGAAGCCAAAACCATCCGACTCCAGGTGAGAGGGGTATCATAGAATCCCTACGGTGCAGAAGGAGGCCATTTGGCCCATCGCGTCTGCACTGACCCTCTGAAAGAGCACGCTACTTAAGCCCACTTCTCCGCTCTATCCCAATGATCTCTAACCTACATGCCGAGGACCCGGGTTTGATCACTGTCCGTGTGGAGTTCGCATATTCTGCGTGGGTCTCACCGCCACAACCCAAAGATGTGCAGGTTGGGTGGATTGGCCATGCTGAATTGGCCCTTTAATTGGAAAAAAAAATAATTGGGTGCTTTAAATTTATAAGCAAAAAAATAACCGAACCTACACATCTCTGGGTACTAAGGCGCAATTTAGCAAGGCCATCCAGCTAATCTGTACATCTTTGGACCGTGGGAGGAAACTGGAGCACCCGGAGGAAACCCACACAGACACAGAGGGGGAGGGAGGGAGGGGAGGGGAAATGTACAAACTCGACAGTCACCCAAGGCCAGAATTTAACCCGGGTCCCTGACGCTGTGAGACAGCAGTGCTCACCACTATGCTGCACCATTGAGCAATAGTTTCTTTAAATAAACTTAAGAGTACGCAATTATTTTTTTCCCAATTAAGGGGCAATTTAGCATGGCCAATCTACCTACCCTGCACATCTTTGGGTTGTGGGGGTGAAACCCACGCAGACATGGGGAGAATGTGCAAACTCCACACGGACAGTGACCCAGGGCCGGGATTTGAACCCGGGTCCTCAGCGCCGCAGTCCCAGTGCTAACCACTGAGCCACATGCCGCTCTCCATTGAGCAATAGTTGACATGCGAAATAGGCTGGTGACAAATAGTAATGTGCCTCCTGGATTATCCTTGAGTGCTTCGGCTGAATTATGAGTGGGGTGTGTCCTGCTGACCTTTAAACCCAAAGCTAACAGAACGATTGGGTTCTTGTGTGACCTTCTGTTTCAGTGAAAACGGCAAATGCTAAATGTGAGGCTCAAATCAGAAATCATTAGCACACTGTTTGGATTCTATTTCGGGCAGCCATTAGTTGGGGTTACAATTCATCGAACCCCAAGCCCAAACTCACGTTCTCTGTGAGATTGCCTCAGGTTCTATTGGAACTGTTTTTGCATTGTAGTCAATCTTGATGTGGTACACCCCTCTCATTCAAATGTCACAGACACAGCTCCTCATGAAAACCTGTGTGTCTGGGTTATAAAAAGTACTTGATAGCCTTGGGGCACTGCAGAGCAGAGAGCTGTGTCTGTAGTAGCATCTTTATTTCACTCAAAAAGATGCAAGGAATAGGATTAGACTGTGACATTGACTGGGGACTACTGGAATCATACTGAACAGCCATGGTTACAATGCACATTGCTGAACTTCTGAAAATCAATAATCGATTTGTAGTTAAACATGGGTTCATTTAAGTACTGAAATTACATTCATACTTAACCCACACAACTTAATTAATTTACAGTTACTTAGTCCATAGTGTATTCTGAAACCACTGCTATCTTCATTAGCAATGACCTCTGAAGAGTGTAGAATCCAAAAGGCATTAAATATACTCTGCACGTAGCTCATACTGTTGGTGACCCGCGAGTGTTTTTCTGTATCCAGCCTGTTCAGTATCTGTCCTAGGAGTGTTTGATGGGATAGGTACAGAGGGAGCTTTACTTTGAAGCCAAACCATCACTGAGTTTATTTACTCTGTGCCGTTTTTTATTTCAGTATCCCTGTGAGCTGGGACTGCTGCTAGCTTTGGCTATTTGTGCCTTGGTCTCTCTGAGCAGGATTTACACAGGGATGCATACGGTTTTGGTAAGTCGGGAATGGGCAGTATGCCCACATGTCAGGGGGTAGGGTGTGGGCGATAGCAAATGTTTTATGTAAATGAGCTTTGGCTTTATAGGGTCTGAGTTATTCACCAGGTAAAAAGACAATAAAAGCAAATCCCAGAAATCTGAATGAACGCAGAAAGTGCTGGAAATACACAACTTGTGTATTGGCATCTATGAAAAATACCAGCAGGTAGGTTAACATTACAGCGCAGACCTTTCAACATATGTCTGTGTTCCCTTTCAGAAAACCAGTCGGTAAAGGAAAGTACTGGAGCCAACCTTTACTCCTACCCTGTAAATATACAGGGATATACCTTCTAACTCAACCATACACTTTATTGAAACTAGTATCTTATATCTGCTCAAGCAAAACCCCAATTAATACCTCCACCTGCATATAATGAAACACAATTGACAGTCTGATCACAATGAAAACTTTGAAAAAAGGTCAGGCAGCAGAACAAGGCCCTTGTTTAGATAGATTAATTGCACTAACCTACTTTTTCATCATATCACTCAACCCCTACTGTCCCACTCTGTCCCTCGACCCCACCGATTCAATGATTATGGTACTGGTATAAGGAACCCACCAGTCCTGAGCTCCACTTACACCAAAGCAAATTGTGAGACTGGGTTTAATAAACTTGACAACCTGTGCCCAGTTGGGGAAGGGAACCACCTCATTGCCTGGCCTGTGCATGACTCCGATCCCACGTGCTTCATGGTTGATTATTTGCACCCTTGGGGTAGCGGGTGATGGACAATAAAAACCGGCTTGTCAGCATTGCCCACACCTCAAGAGGAAATGATAAAGAGCAACAAGTGGCAGTGGCAGTGTACTTAAGTGGCAACAAGCAGGTGGCACACTTTGTGAAGTCAATCTTAATCCTGATAAAATGACTGTGGTTTGTGGGCTGTAACCAGGGAATCTCAGCACCACCCTGTGGGTTGCAGGAGTGACTGAGAGCCTCAAACAGTGCATCCTCTCCATCAGCCCAGTCACCCTCGGGCTTGTTGACCTACTCCAATCAATACCAGCACACAGTACCTATCACCCAGTGTTTAATACTGCCGAGTATGTAAACAGCTTAAAGCAACAAAGTTATAAAAGTCGCCTATTCATTAAAGGCTTTTTCTGTTATCTCCGTCCAAGAACACATTTTTTTTTTAGTTGCAGGACAAGCTAGGAAATTGAAAACTAGGTCTCAATACAGAGGCAGGATTGTTACTGAATGTTTAGGAATTGTAGAGATTTAGCTAGAACCAGTGAGCTGGTAGTCATGGCACTACCTCTGTAACCGAGACACACAGACCCAGAGGGTCAGCGGTTTGATGCCTGATCTACGCTGAGGTAGCTGGTCTCAGCCAAGGTACGACATTTCATTTAATAATCTTTATTGTCACAAGTAGGCTTACATTAACACTGCATGAAGTTGTGAAAATCCCCTAGTCGCCACATTCCGGCGCTGTTCGGGAACACTGAGGGAGAGTTCAGAATGTCCAAATTACATAACAGCACGTCTTTCGGGACTTGTGGGAGGAAACCGGAGCATCCGGAGGAAACCCACGCAGACACGGGAGAATATGCCGACTCCACACAGACAGTGACCCAAGACAGGAATCAAATCCGGGTCCCTGGTGCTGTGAAGCAACAGTGTGAACCACTGTGGTGCACAGAAATTTGCCATGTTTCTTGCTTCACAGTGCCTGCAGCAAGCAGCCTTGGAGAGTGTGTGCTTGTGTAAACAGGAAGTAGCGCAAAGATCAGGCTCCATTGAAATTCCCTTCATGGTCACATTCCCTACCAATTGGTGGGGGGGGGGGGGGGGGGGGGGAAGAAATGTCACACATGTTTGACAGTCCCTTGTTGCCCCTTTTCCTGGAACCTATATTCCAACAAGCGCCACATAGCTTCAAGAGACTATTGGGATTGGCGTATGGTTTCTCAAGCCCGCTGGAACTAACACTGCCTCTTTCCCCTCCCTCAGGATGTGTTATGTGGAGTTGCAATCACAGCCCTGCTGGTGGCCGCCTCTTACCCTTTCTGGGATGTCGTGGAGACCTTCCAGATGGAGAACCGCTTTGCTCCCGTGTTAACATTGTCGCTGGCCTTCCTGCTCTCTATATATTACCCCGAGCTGGACCACTGGAGCACAGCAAGGGGCGACACCACCAATATCGTCAGTGCTGGCGGCGGGGCGGCCTTGGCCACTTGGATCAACCATCAGTGGAGCCTGATCCCAGAACCAGTGTCGGCGCCGCCCTATGAGATGCCGTCGCTGTCCACTGGATTAATCGGCAGGATGTGTGCCAGGTTCGCCATTGGAATCGTGATTGTGTTCATCGCCCGCTACCTTATCAAGTCTGCAGCCTTGACTCTGGTCTGCTGGTTAGCTGGAGTCTCCCCCCGAGATCAGGAGGCCCGGAAGCTCCTGAGGGTGGAGGTCCCTTACAAATACATCACTTACAGCTGTCTGGGGGTAGTTGGACTTGCAGGGTGCCCGGCAGTGCATAGGTATTTATCACTCTGACCGCGCCACTGAGAGGTTGGTGCGTGTTTGGGGGCAGGAAGGGCAGAGCACAAAGGGACTGAATTTTCCCGTGGTGGCGGGAAGGATGCCGTGAATCCCGCCTGGGTGGGCAGGGCAAGCAGGCAGGTGATTTAATGAGACCAGGCCCCCAATTAGGGGTAATTTAGCGGCATTTCTTGTGGGTGGTGGAGCGAGAGGACCCCCCCCCCCCCCAATAGATGGTCAACTGTTGGGAGCTCCCCCCCCATCCAAGGGGCCTGCCGCCTTTCCCCCTAAAATATTGAATCATTTTGAGGCGACCTGCCTCAGCAACTCCTCTTCCTCCTGCCCATGTGCCAGAGCTGTCCGGCCATGTGATTGGGTAGGAAGGGGATCAATTCGGAGGCCACCTCCAGGAGAAATGTCTCCTGACAATTGCACCCCCAACCCCCTCCATTTGATCCTGAAGCGACGGGGAATTCCCTCGAATTAGGCCTGGATTAGTCAGAATTGAGGTGGATACTCTATGGTGAAGTCCCTCAATCAGCTAAACTTTACATTCTCTGGAAGGTTGGACGTTTTCACCTTTGTTTGCCCAGTTGTTGCCTGTGTAGATGAGTGCAGTTCAGTTATTCTTCTGAAGGATCACTTGCTGCTGTACAATCTTGGGGGGCGGGTTACATAGTCACTATTGAATGTAGGAACAGTTGAGGTAACTCCAACTTCTCACCATTCAGCTCTCTTGGAGATACCTCATTCCTGCTTCAATCAAATACACTTCCGAAACCCATCACCTCTACCATTTGGAAGGACAAGAGCAACAGATGCCTAGGAACATCGACATCTGCAAGTTCCCCTCCAAGTTTCACACAATCTGGATCTCGAAATATAACCTACGGTGTCAGAGGATCAAATTCCTGGAACTCCCCCCTTAACAGCACTGAGACTCCCATCACCAGTGCAAGAAAGCAACTCACTACTACTTTCTCAAGGGCAACTCGAAATGGGCAATAAATGCCAATGACTCCACTGTGAATTGGATTGTTTGCACCCTATCTGGATTGCTTGCAGTCCTCTTTTTGTTTTTTAAATTTAGAGTACCCAGTTATTTTGTTTCTAATTAAGGGGCAATTTTAGCGTGACCAATCCACCTAACCTGCACATCTTTGGGGTTGTGGGGGCGAAACACACGCAGACATGGGGAGAATGTGCAAACTCCACATGGACAGTGACCCAGGGCCGGATTCGAACCCGGGTCCTCAGCGCCGCAGTCCCAGTGCTAACCACTGCGCCGCCGTGCTGTGCCTCAGTCCTCTTTTTAAACATCATCAGTGGAAGTCCCACCAAACACACTCGATGGAGAATGGAGCCAAAACTCTCTTGCATGCAGTTATACTTTCCATTGAAATTAAGGGGGTCATTGGCAGGGGACCTGACGATCATCGGACTGGGGGCCATATTGTGGGGACCCATATCTGGTGCCCATTTGTCTCATCTGGCCAGAGACAGTGGCACTTGTTTGCAACTGGGGAGGGTTGTCCTGGCTCTTCTCCCATCCTGATGTTTATGGGGCAATCTGTAAAATTAAAAATATATATACTTCTTTTGAGGGTTCTCCTGGAGCTGATCAGGGATGACCCACCCAACAGAACGTTAGTGGATCTCACCTGACTGTGTGTTGCAGGTCGTCGGAGACATCCCAGAAATGACTGAGTCGAGTGTTGAAACTCCTGCTCTAGAAAGCTCCCATTCCCAGAACCATTTGACTTGTTTGAGTCAACAAGGGCTTGCGCACCAACCAGAAACTCACCGGGTTGACCGAGACCTATTGCAGTCAGGTCTGTATCATACTCTGGAGGGAGACTTATGGACTCCTCCAAGGGACTTTCAGCCCCAAATATCTACCATGATCATGGATCCTCTCCCAATTAGGGAGGCAAGGAGAAATCAGGAACGGGAAGTTGTTGGCGGGGGGGGGGGGGGGGGGGGGGGTTGCTTTGAGCTGATGGACGTTATAAGAGCTTAGCCTGTGAAGACCAAAACCCAAGAAAATGCTGGCATACTCTGCCCCATCACACTTTTACATTGCACAATGAAGTAAACAAGGTTGAAAATTGCACAAAGAAATAAATATCCCTCCCTGTGCACTTTGTATGTGTTGTGATGTTAGATGTTTTGTCAGAACCTTTGGCAACCTCAGGTCTAGGCAGGCCAAGTAATTACAGGAAAGATATTTAATCTGATATAATTTAGGTGAGACCATTGAACAGATTCACATTTTTACTTTTAAGACTGCAATAACTTTCAAAGCTCCTATTCAATCCAGGTCAAGTCTGATTATTCAGGTTCCCTTGCATTACCCCAACATCACTGTGAACGTTTATTAAAATAAACTAATTTGACTATGAAATTCAAGTGTCTTCCCATTCACTCCCATTGTTTAGAAAAAAAACAAAGCATTTAAGATTTGACCTGGTGATTATGTAGCCCTGATTTAATCAGGTCTTTCTTTGCTTGGTTATATCAGTTGCTTGGTTAACCAGTTTCTGTGAAGAATATCTCAGGCAGAAATTCAGTTGCTTTGTGTGAGCTTTGCTGCCTCTTGATTTAAAAAAAAGATTTTTTTTAAATTGTAGATTGTCTGTGTCCTTTTTGAATCTCGAGTTTATAGCAATGTGCCTGCACCAGGGGCAGTATGGCTGATTTCTCTCGCAGGGACCCCACACTCACTGGCATTGTAACTGGTGTTACACCACCCTGGACAAGTGTCTGGTCAATTCCAGCCCCACACATCCCGGATCCCAACACAAGTGAACTTTCCAGTAATTAGTATAAAATTTCAGAATCTTTGGCACTTGACTGCCCAATAAGTTATTGCCACCAGGTTTGTAAGTTGAACACCATGACTGTTTATGACCGAAACAAAGTTGAAATATGCAGTAATTATAATGGAATAATGATCCGGTAATATTCTACCCCACCCCCCCTTTCACCGTCTCACTCTACCCAATCACAGACAAACATGGGGGAGGGGGAGGGACAAAATAATAGGGTTTAAGATAAAAAGAGCGAGTCCTTGTTTCCGATTTTTGAAGTCTTTGCAGCAGGCTGTCCTCTCAGGATGGTTAGTAATCAAAGCCACCGGTGTATTGTTGGGGATGAATTTATGGCGGTGGCATTCAGTCACTGCTCCCAGACCGTAGGATTTCCTCTGGAGAGTCACTAACTTTTATTAACCTGGGCCTTCACTCAAAGGAAAAGCCTCAGGTCACATTAATTCTTACTTGGTTTCCAGCTCCACCTTAATGACCTCCAGCCTTACTGAGGTAAGAACCGAGTTCCCACATGAGATTTTCAGAGCATTTAAAAACATCTGAACCCTTCTTTCAGCTGGTGGCTTGACTTTATTTCTTTGCAGAAGGTTTCCTGGCTGTGTTGAGAAAATGTTTTTATCCTGGATCTTTAGAAAGCATCTGTTAGATGAGATAGAGATGGTGGGACTGTCTCTTTCCAGGCTTCTAAACCCCAAAATGAAAGTAAAACAAAACCTGGTCTTACTGAGGAACATTACTGAAACAGCAGAACCAATCATTGCCTGCCCCGAAAAGAACCCAGCTCTTGGGGAGAGCTCATTAGCCATCAGTCAAGCTAGTCAGTCCGGGTCATCACTGATGTCAGACCAAATCAGCAGATCCTGCCGGAGCTTCCTATAATTAAAGGTAAGCTGTCCCTAAAATCATTAATCATCCATGGATCAAAATTGGAACAATGAAAAATAATAAAAATTTAAAGGGAATAAAACAAGGGACAAATAGGGATTAACAGGAGGATCCTTACACTGGTATGTAGCAGGGGAAAACATTATCTGACTGAATGACCAGGATTTCAGGCCACAAGGATTAAACCAGCTTCCCTAATGTATCCTCCGCAGAGTTCAAGTGCACTATTGCAACCTGCTGTTATTCAACATAACCGTACCAATCACACAAGGATTGGTAAAAAATATTGTGGGTTTTTTACTTGAAGATGAGGTTATATACAAATGATGTTATCTAGGAGGCTAACTGTACATGTATGGCACCTGCCATCTGCTGCTGTAGACGGAGTGTAGATCACGGGACTAATACACCACATTCTGTTGAGGTGGAAAATGTTTGACAGCGGTTTAAATAAATGCTCCTTTAAAGGAACATGCACATTATACCACAACCTGCGGAAAATGCGTTGAGCTGCTCCCCTCCCCCTGCTGTATTGCACAGCTCCTGGGGCATTCCCCAGGTGACCTCCCGGAGTTTATTAAAATTGTGAAGGGGTTTAACAGGTAGATGTAGTGATGTTTCCACTTGCAGATGAGCTTGGAACTAAGGACCCTAAATATGAGAGTCACCGAAAAATAATTCAGTGAATTTTATCCAGAGAGTGGTGACAACATAAAACTCTTTTGAGGATCGACAAGTCCCCCGGGCCTGACGGGATATATCCAAGGATTCTATGGGAAGCAACAGATGAAATTGCAGAGCCGTTGGTAATGATCTTTTAGTCCTCGCTGTCAACAGGGGTGGTACCAGGGGATTGGAGTGTGGCGAATGTCGTGCCCCTATTCAAAAAAGGGACTAGGGATAACCCTGGGAATTACAGGCCAGTTAGTCTTACTTCGGTGGTAGGCAAAGTAATGGAAAGGGTACTGAAGGATAGGATTTTTGAGCATCTGGAAAGACACTGCTTGTTTAGGGATAGTCAGCACGGATTTATGAGGGGTAGGTCTTGCCTTACAAGTCTTATTGAATTCTTTGAGGAGGTGACCAAGCATGTGGATGAAGGTAAAGCAGTGGATGTAGTGTACATGGATTTTAGTAAGGCATTTGATAAGGCTCCCCATGGTAGGCTTTTGCAGAAAGTAAGGAGGCATGGGATAGTGGGAAATTTGGCCAGTTGGATAACAAACTGGCTAACCGATAGAAGTCAGAGTGGTGGTGGATGGCAAATATTCAGCCTGGATCCCAGTTACCAGTTGCGTACCGCAGGGATCAGTTCTGGGTCCTCTGCTATTTGTGATTTTCATTAATGACTTGGATGAGGGAGTTGAAGGGTGGATCAATAAATTTGCAGACGATACGAAGATTGGTGCAGTTGTGGATAGTAAGGAGGGCTGTTGTCGGCTGCAAAGAGACATAGATAGGATGCAGAGCTGGGCTGAGAAGTGGCAGATGGAGTTTAACCCTGAAAAGTGTGAGGTTGTCCATTTTGGAAGGGCAAATATGAATGCGGAATACAGGGTTAACGGTAGAGTTCTTGGCAATGTGGAGGAGCAGAGAGATCTTGGGGTATATGTTCATACATCTTTGAAAGTTGCCACTCAAGTGGCTAGTGCTGTGAAGAAGGCCTATGGTGTGCTAGCGTTCATTAACAGAGGGATTGAATTTAAGAGCCGTGAGGTGATGATGCAGCTGTACAAAACTTTGGTAAGGCCACATTTGGAGTACTGTGTACAGTTCTAGTCGCCTCATTTTAGGAAGGATGTGGAAGCTTTGGAAAAGGTGCAAAGGAGATTTACCAGGATGTTGCCTGGAATGGAGAGTAGGTCTCCCGCGGATGGAAATGGCTGGCACGAGGGGACATAGCTTTAAACTGAGGGGTAATAGATATAGGACAGAGGTCAGAGGTAGGTTCTTTACGCAAAGAGTAGTGAGGCCGTGGAATGCCCTACCTGCAACAGTAGTGAACTCGCCAACATTGAGGGCATTTAAAAGTTTATTGGATAAACATATGGATGATAATGGCATAGTGTAGGTTAGATGGCTTTTGTTTCGGTGCAACATCGTGGGCCGAAGGGCCTGTACTGCGCTGTATCGTTCTATGTTCTATGTTCTATGAAAGGTTGAAGGTGCTAGGCCTTTTCTCATTAGAACAGAGAAGGATGAGGGGCGACTTGATAGAGGTTTATAAGATGATCAGGGGAATAGATAGAATAGACAGAGACTTTTCCCCCGGGTGGAACAAACCATTACAAGGGGACATAAATTTAAGGTGAATGGTGGAAGATATGGGGGGATGTCAGAGGTAGGTTCTTTACCCAGAGAGTAGTGGGGGCATGGAATGCACTGCCTGTGGAAGTAGTTTAATCGGAAACATTAGGGACCTTCAAGCAGCTATTGGATAGGTACATGGAATACGGTAGAATGATATAGTGTATATTAATTTGTTCTTAAGGGCAGCACGGTAGCATTGTGGATAGCACAATTGCTTCACAGCTCCAGAGTCCCAGGTTCGATTCCGGCTTGGGTCACTGTCTGTGCGGAGTCGGCACGTCCTCCCCGTGTGTGCGTGGTTTTCCTCCAGGTGCTCCGGTTTCCTCCCACAGTCCAAAGATGTGCAGGTTAGGCAGATTGGCCGTGATAAATTGCCCTTAGTGTCCAAAATTGCCCTTAGTGTTGGGTGGGGTTACTGGGTTGTGGGGATAGGGTGGAGGTGTTGACCTTGGGTAGGGTGCTCTTTCCAGGAGCCGACTCGATGGGCCGGGTGGCCTCCTTCTGCACTGTAAATTCTAGGATGATCTATGATTAATCTAGGACAAAGGTTCGGCACAACATCGTGGGCCGAAGAGCCTGTTCTGTGCTGTATTTTTCTATGTTCTATGTTCTTTACTACATGGAGTGGTTGAGGCGAATAGCAAAGGTACATTTGAAGGAAAGCTAGATAAATAAATGAGCGAGAAAGGAGCAGAAGTATATGCTCAGAGGCTCAGATGAAGTAGGGAGGGAGGAGGCTGGTGTGGAGCATAAATACTAGTATGGGCCTGTTACCCCAGAGTGGCCTGTATCAGTGTTGCAAATACCCCAATGTATTTGTGTTTGTTTGAAAGCTGTAGAAAATAGGAGCAGGATTAGGTCATTCTTCCCTTTAAGCCTGATCATGGCTGATCCTCTTTCTCAACGCCATACTCCAGTGCTCTCCCCATACCCATCAACATCTTTAGAGTCTGGAAATCTATCTGTTTCCTTCTTAAATATATTCGGGTAGACACTTGCATTCAATTCCACTAGTTGCCATGATGAGATTTGAACCTCTGGCTCCAAAGCATTAACCTTGGCCTCCAGGATGACAAGGCCAGCAACATTATCACAACACCACCATCTCCCCTGAAAGACAGACTCCTGACAATGTAGCACACCCTCAGTACTCCACTGGAATATTAGCCTTGATTTTTATGACTCCTGGAGTAGGACTTGAACCCAGAACCTTATGATTGAGAAGGACGAGTACTCCCGAGTGAGCCACAAGCTGACAGAGTTGAGTGAGGGTAAGACAGACTATGATGCCCCCCCTCCCGAGGGACTGCCCTTGTTGTCCAGGTCGACACGTGTCGAATGGCATTAGGGTTGGAAGTGGAGGAGGAGGTGCCATTGGATTTGTGTCACCTTTGAACCAGAAAGTCAGAAAGGAGAAGTAGGTGGGGAAAAGCTTTAAAGGGAGCCGTCCTTCTTAATTAGAGACTGGAACTAAAGGAACCAATCACCAGATACTGCATTAAACCAAAGAATTTAATCAACTTTTAAGTTTCCAGATGAATAAATAGGCCCCGGTCAAAGTCTGCATGAAGGGCTAATTATAACCTGTGAGTTTAGCAGATTCACATACAGAGGTGCAGAATGTTGAATTTTTGTGTAAACAGAGGAGCTATGTAATGGTATGGCAACAAACCTCAAAATGACACCCTTTGAAGGTTGTATGGGAAAAGGTAGAGCAGTGACCTGCAATGAATTTTCACACCTTAGTCCCTGAGGGAATTGAAAATTGACAGATAAACACTGTGTACAGGTGTTTTAGAAGTGTTTGTAATGGCAGGTTCAGGCAAGAGTTAAAGGTAGGCTCAATTTAGAAAAAAAACCTTTGTTACCTTTCCCACTTTTAATAAGTCAAGCATTCCCAAGACAGGACTCTGGTATTACATAGAATCCATCCCTGTGCAGAAGGAGGGCATTTGGCTCATCGACACTTCAGGGACCCTCTGAAAGAGCACCCTACCTAGGCCCAATCCCCGCCCTATCCCTATAGCTCCACCTGACCTCTGGACACTTGGGGGGGCGGGGGCGGGGGGGGGGGTGGTGGGGCTGTAGCATAGCCAATCCTAACCTACACATCTTTGGACTGTAACAGGAAACCAGAGCGCCCGGAGGAAACCCACGCAGACACGGGGCCAACATACAATCTCCACACAGACAGTCACCCAAAGTCGGTACTTAACCCGGTTCCCTGGCACTGTGAGGCAGCAGTGCTAACCACCGTGCCACCCATTACATAGGTAAAATGCTGTGTATAGCTCCCTGGAGTTAGTCCCAACAATGCACCTTAGCTCCAGCCTCAGAACACCACTCTCACACCAGTGAGTAATCCCACTTTCCACAGCAGCACATCTCGAGGTTCTCTCGGTGGCCAATAGAGCTGCCTGCTCTACGCCTAGTGCGCCTGTGAATTGAAGAGAGTCTGTCCAAACTCAATTCCCACACCAACATCTGCAACTTCCTCGCTCAAGCTGTACACCATCTTGATGTGGAACTATATCGCCATTCCTTCACTGAGATTGGGTCAAAATCCTAGAACTCCATCCCTTACAGCACTGAGAATGTATCTCCTCCAAATGGACTGCAGCGCTTCTCAAAGGCAATTGGGACAGACAATAAGTGCTGGCTCAGATTTCATTTTGGGGGGATTATTATTATTATATTATTATTATATTCAAAACACCCAACCTTGATTTGCATATTGTTCTACATTTCCACTTCCGGATATACAAGCAGCAGACAGAGACACATTAATTCCCTCACTGGCCTTGCTGTGAATCAGAGTCCTAGGAGTAAATGATCACTGTCTATCCCAATGAACCACCCAGTTCTAGAGTATTAGTTTTGGCTAACTGAATTCTTCCCTAGTCCCCACCCCTATCATTGCCTCCAGCCCTGTTCCTGTCCCTACCCTTACCTTGCCCACATCCTACCTCTGCACCACCTATGATCCTGCCCTACACCTGCACCTGCCCCTTCTGTTGGCGAGGAAGCTTAAAATCAGTCCGGCCATTCAGGAGAGAAGTTAGGAAACACTTCTTCACACAGAGTCTTAGAATTGTGTTACTCTCTTAAAAGCAGTAGTTCAAATGTACACACACTCATATACTCGCACTCACATGAAAAAAAAATATACACACACTCATACACTCACATGTTCACAGACACAAAGAACAGGGCCCTGTGTATTAATAATGTGCCACACTGTGAACCCGGCTGACAATCTGAAATTGGTTGTCAGTGCTTGGCAGCTAACTTCAACTGGTGCATTCTCCATGGCAACACTTCTACCAATCAGATCCACTTGCCAACCAATCAACACCCTCTTCTCAAACATTTTAAAGTTGTTGTTTCTCCCGATATTGGTATTCTTGTGATTGTCCCGATGAGTGTAAGACGAAACGCTTCGACAAAATGCCTTCTTTCAGTAATATTCAAACACTCATACACTCGTTCAGACATACAGCCATACAGACACAAAAGTGGGAGCCCTCGCTCATTTTTCCCTTCCCCACTGCAGAGACCAATTGTAAATTGGGCACCAGCATCCCATGGTAGGAAACCATCAAGGCAGCACACTCTGGTGATCCACATTCAGTGAGTTGACCAGCTTGAATAAACTAGATTGCCAGCGAAGAGAAAGTGGACAGCGGAAAGTGGGTCCAACTGCCTGAATTATATACACCATGAATCGAATTGTCTCTCGGGTGTCATATTTTTAATGAAATAAATCTTTCTAGGATTGGTTTACTAATTGCTCACCAGAGACGCGGCTAAAAGCATTCTTAAAGCTAAAAAAAAACAATTTGTGCTGAAAAATCATCTTACTGGATTTGGATGGTTTGTCCAAACCACCATCACAGGTGAAATCTGCCAATTTAGCACAGGCCATGGATTGAACCTGGGAGTCAATACCAGGTTGAGCAACTGGGGAAAGTTAGAGGACATTTTATACACTGATAATGTGATATACCCACTTCTAATCTCTCCATTATTTGTATCTGAAGGCTTTCACTGAAGATAGTGATTGTTATCAGGTGCCTGCAATACTGACAAGGTGACTGTCTTTGCCTGGGTGACCTTGTGAGAGAATGGGCAAAAACAACTTAACGTCTAAGTGCAATGTTATCTGCTATACACCGAGCGGTAGGAGTTACTTATGCTGACCTCCAGGAACTGAGGGAATGCTGTACTCTTGAACATACCCTTTTTTTCAAATGAGAAGTTAAATCAAGACCCTGACTGTCCTCTTAGACATGGACATAAAAGTCCCCATGGCACTGTTTGCAGAAGAGTAAGGGAATTCTCCCTGGTGGCGTAGGCAATATTTATTCTGCAACCGACATCGCCAAAAAAATCATTTACTGATTAATCATGTCACAGTTTGTGGGAGCTCCCGGTGCACAAATTGGCTGCTGCGGTTCCTACATTTGCAAATCTCAACCGATGCCGAGGACTCAAGTTCGATCCCGGCCCCGGGTCACTGTCCATGTGGAGTTTGTACATTCTCCCCTTGTCTGCGTGGGTTTCACCTCCACAATCCAAAGATGTGCAGGGTAGGTGGATTGGCCGCGCTAAATTCCCCCTTAATTGTGAAAAAAATAATTGGGCACTCTAAATTTATAAGAGAAAAAAATAAATTTACAAATCTCCACAATTCAAAAGTAGGGGCTGTGAAGCGCTTTGGGAATCCTTAGGATGAGAAAGGTGCTGTATAATCGTTCCTTGCGTAAGCAACCGGCTGCAGTGTATACAAGAAAACTGCCACTGAGGGACCGTGATGGGCTGCTCTTCTTTCTTCACCTGCTTCAGGTGCTTTGAGCTACTCCTGAGTTACTTTAAACATGGTCAACGTTCAATTAAACCTTTGACTGGATGAGCAACAATCAAACGTCAGAGACATTTTACAGTAACATATAGAATGCGCAAAGCTCCTGACAAGATTACTCTTCAAGGTGCTTGATGATTTGTTCTGATTAGCTAAGAAGTAAGGGTTTATTGCTAACTTTTAATGAATCAGAGATATATCTTAAGTGACACTGATCTCAGCTCCAAAATCGGCGACAGGGTTGTTGCAATCAAGCCACACAGTGAGACAGCACAAAAAGCAATGTGCTATGTAACCAGGTTTGTTGATATTGATTGAAGAAAGAATGTCGGTCAACACACAAGCAACACTCCTGTTGTCATTTCCACAGCACTACATCC
The DNA here is from genome assembly GCF_047496885.1 of Scyliorhinus torazame. Lineage (NCBI taxonomy): Eukaryota > Metazoa > Chordata > Chondrichthyes > Carcharhiniformes > Scyliorhinidae > Scyliorhinus > Scyliorhinus torazame. The sequence goes on from NC_092722.1 coordinate 28,269,844, forward strand.
TTTCAGTTGACCAGCCCTCAATTTAACAACTCATTTGAAGGATGGCATCACTGACAATGCAGCACTTCCTCAATGTTGCAATGAAGTGCCAGACCAGATTTAGATGTTCAAATCCTGGAATGAAAGAACATATATGTATATATTGCCTTCACAACCCTAGGATATTTCAAAGTACTTTATTAACATTAAGTTTTTTTGAAGGGCAGTCATGTAATGTAGGGAATGTCGGGAATGACAACAACCAATTTGGTCATTTAAGTTCTCACAGTTAGCAATGAAATATTGACCAGATAATCTGCTTTGGGGATGTTGGTTGAGGGATGAATGTTTGTCAAGTTACCAGAGAGAAGGGCAGGTGGGGGTCTCAGTTTAATATCTCACCTGAAAGATAGCATCTTCAACTGTTCAGCAATCTCTCAGCGTCAGTGTCAACTTAGACTGCCTTTTAATCGCAATGAGGAACCTGGAGGAATATGAGCTACTCATGTAACGGTGGCTGAAACAAATGAGTTTCTATGTTAAAGATGAAATGAGAAATCAATGATATTTCTTTACGATATATATATATTGGAATAAAAAGCAACATTTCAAAATTTGTCAATGATACCAATCAATGGCAAACAGTGAGAATGATACAAATCGACTCCAACAGGATATAGATAGGCTGGCAGAATGGGCAGACAAGTGGCAGATGGAATTGAAGACAGGGAGGTTTGAGGTGATGCATTTTGGTAGAAGAGTTAGTGAGAGGTAGGCTTAGTGGCACAGTTCGAGAGAGTTAGAGGGACCTAGTGGTGCATGAACATAGATCTTTAAAGATGGCAGGGCATATTGAGAAAGTGGTTAGAAAAGCATGTAAGATCTTGGGCATCATACATAGAGACATTGAGTACAAAAGCAGTAATGTTTACTGGATAATACCTGGAATGGGGGGATCCAGATAGCCAGGAGTTGGGGGACCCTATATAAATTGAATCTGACGAGGTTGGTGGAGCAAATGGAGGAGGATTTCAAAAGATGGGACATGTTACCGCTCTCGCTGGCGGGTAGAGTGCAGTCGGTCAAAATGGTGGTCCTTCCGAGGTTTCTGTTTGTGTTTCAGTGCCTTCCCATCGTGATCACTAAGGCCTTTTTTAAGAGAGTAGGCAGGAGTATTATGGGGTTTGTGTGGGCGAATAAGACCCCGAGAGTAAGGAGAGGGTTCCTAGAACGCAGTAGGGACTGAGGAGGGTTGGTGCTGCCAAATCTGGGGAGCTACTACTGGGCAGCAAATGTGGCGATGATCTGCAAGTGGGTTATGGAGGGAGAGGGGGCGGCATGGAAGAGGATGGAGATGGCATCCTGTAAAGGAACGAGCCTGGGGGCGTTGGTGACGGCACCGCTGCCGCTCTCGCCGACAAAGTATACCACGAGCCCGGTGGTGGCGGCAATGCTAAGGATCTGGGGCCAGTGGAGACGGCACCGGGGTGCAATGGGAGCATCGGTGTGGTCCCCGATCAGGGGTAACCACCGGTTTGTCCCAGGGAAGATGGACGGGAGGTTCCAGAGCTGGCATCGGGCGGGGATTGGAAGAATGGGGGACCTGTTCATCGACGGGACGTTTGCGAGCCTAGGGGCACTGGAGGAGAAGTTCGAGTTACCCCCGGGAAATGCCTTTAGATATATGCAGGTGAGGGCTTTTGTGAGGCGACAGGTGAGGGAATTCCCGTTGCTCCCGGCACAAGAAGTTCAAGATAGGGTGATCTCGGGTGTATGGGTCGGGGAGGGCAAGGTGTTGGAAATACACCAGGAGTTGAAAGAAGAGGGGGAAGCGCTGGTAGAAGAGTTGAAGGGTAAATGGGAGGAGGAGCTGGGGGAGGAGATTGAGGAAGGTCTGTGGGCTGATGCCCTAGGTAGGGATAATTCCTCCTCCTCGTGTGCCAGGCTCAGCCTGATACAATTTAAGGTGGTCCACAGAGTGCACTTGACGGGGGCGAGGTTGAGTAGGTTCTTTGGGGTGGAGGACAGATGTGGAAGGTGCTCAGGGAGCCCGGCGAACCATGTCCATATGTTTTGGTCATGCCCGGCACTGGAGGGGTTCTGGAGAGGAGTGGCGGGAGCAATATCTCAGGTGGTGAAAGTCCGGGTCAAGCCAAGCTGGGGGCTAGCAATATTTGGAGTAGTGGACGAACCGGGAGTGCAGGAGGTGAAAGAGGCCGGCATTCTGGCCTTTGCGTCCCTAGTAGCCCGGCGAAGGATCTTGCTAATGTGGAAGGAGGCGAAGCCCCCCAGCCTGGAGGCCTGGATAAATGATATGGCTGGGTTCATAAAGTTGGAGAGGATTAAGTTCGCCTTGAGAGGGTCTGCGCAGGGGTTTTACAGGCGGTGGCAACCGTTCCTAGACTATCTCGCGGAGCGTTAGAGGAAGGTCGGTCAGCAGCAGCAGCAACCTTTTTGGGGGGGGGGGAGGGGGGACTGCCTGGGAGGGTGGATGAGCAAGAGATATCATGAAGGGTTGGGGAAACTGGCACGTACGGGTGAGGGCCAGCGTACAAAGCTGTGTAAATATATCATTTTGCCATGTATATATCTTGCTCTGCGCGATTTCTCGATATTTTTTTTGTTACGAAGGGGGGGGTTATTGTTTGTAAGGGAGAAAAATTGTGTTAAAAAACTTTAATAAATATATTTTAAAAAAATAAATAAATACCTGGAATGGGCAGGTTGTCTCATGAGGGAAGGTTGGACAGGCTAAGCATGTATCTACTGGAGTTTAGAAGAGTAAGAGGTGACTTGATTGAAACATATGGCAGGGTCGATATGGAGAGGGTGTTTCCTCTTGAGAGACTCGAGTATTAGAGGCCACCATCTGAAAACTTTGGACAGAGGTGAGGGAAAATAATTTCTCTGAGTAAGTCTTTGGAACTCTTCTTCAAAAGGTGGTGGAGTCTTTGAATATATTTAAAGCAGAGGTAGATATATTCTTGATAAGCAAGGGGGTGAAAGGTTATTGAGGGTAGTGAATGTGGAGTTGAGACTATAATCAGATCAGCCATGATCTTATTGAATGGTGGAGCAGGCTCGAGGGGCCGAATGGCCAACCTCTTGTAGTTTCATCATCATAGATTATCATAGAATTCACAGTGCACAGAAGGAGGCCATTCGGCCCATCGAGTCTGCACTGGCTCTTGGAAAGAGCACCCTACCCAAGGTCAACACCTCCACCCTATCCCCATAACCCAGTAACCCCACCTGGCCACAGACTAACAGACCACAGAGTATTGCATCCAATTCAATTGCCACACTTTAGAAAAGGTGTGAAAGTCCTCGACAAGGTGCAGAGGGAGCCACTCACCACCCTGATTTGGTAATATATCACTGTTCCTTCACTATCACTGGGTCAGAATCCCAGAATTCCCTCCCAACTGCACTGTGGGCGTACCTCCACCACATGGACTCTAGAGGGTCAAGAAGGAGGTTGACCACCAATGTCTCAAGAGCAATTAGGGCTGGGCAATAAATGCTGACCTAGCTTGCGATGCCCACACACATCCTGTGAATTAATCATTTTAAAAAGCTATTTACCAAAATGGTTGCCAGGATGGGAGATTTTACCTCCAAGGTTCGGTTGGAGAAGATGGGTTTATTCTCCTTGGAGCAAAGGACAATAAGTGGGGATTTGAAAGAGGCATATAAGATTATGAACAGTTTGGATAAGGAAGACAAGGAAAAACTGTTCCCATCAGCTGAAGACACAGGGACCAGGGAACACAGATTTATGGTTTTGAGTAATAAACGTAAGGGGGGAATGTGAGGGAGAACTTTTGTTAATGCAGTAAGTTAACTGTCCACAAGGGCTGGGGAAGCAGATGATCAACGATTTCAAAAGGAAGTTGAATGTAAATAAACTTGCTGAGCTTCACCAATAGAGTGAGGGAATGGAACTAATTAGTTTGCTCCACAGAGAGCTGACATAAATTGAATAGGGCGAATGGCCTACTTCTGTTCTGTAAATGACTCTATGAGCTTGGCGTGTAAGAACCATACAACATAATTCATTTGTATAGCATCTTTCATGTGATAATACATTTCAGGATGCTTCACAAGAATGTTATTACACAAAATCTGGCAGAGTTACAAAAGAAGACATTAGAACATGGAAAAGAAAAAGATGGTTCTCGTCGGTACAAAGTTTTGGACAATGGATTCCCGCTCCAGCCCACGATTCAAAATATTGCAAAGTTGTTCTAGGACAGAAATAAGACCACTTGGCCCACCAGGCCCATCCACGTGGGCCTCCTTCCACATAGCCTTCTATACTGTTATCCCCCGTGCTTATCCAGCTCCTTGCTTAAATGCATCTCTGCGATTGAACTCACCTGTCTCTTGTCGTCGTGAGTTCCAGATTCTTGGCACTCTCTTGGTAATGAGGCTTCTCCTGCACACCTTACTGGATTTATTTGTAACGACTTACAATTAGAGAGCCGCACAGTGTTTCTACTAACCAAGGCCACCAAGAAGAGACCAAGTGTTACTATTAAATCCACTGATTAAAATAATAGATAGGCAAAAAGTATTCAATCAAAAGCCTTGGGAAGTCTTCATTTTCATGAAAAATTGGAAGTGTTGAGCACAGTTCGAAAAGATTGGTGAATAAACGGATTGACCCCACCAGGCCCCCTTGTACTGAAATCAAGCAGTGAATGAAGAAACAATGGTAAGAGTCATTTCATTTATAAATGAAACATTGCATGTAATAATCACAGACTGCAGAGCACTCACTCTAGAAGGGTTTCCGAAAGGTCCATTAGCTTAAAGTGCAACAGGAATGTCTATATATCTGATCAGCTTCTGGTCCAATTACTTTTTGAGCCTGAGGGGAGTTTGGCAAAGGAACCCTGGAAATCCTGCCGAGTGTTGATGATTCTGGAGGAGAGCCAGTGTCACACGAAGGGAGATTTGGAAGTGATTAAGCACATTAAAAAATTTTACACAGATACTGCTTCATCCCCTCTGGGCTCTCTTCCAGGGCCAAGCTGTCAGACAATGACACCTCCAATACTGGCCAAGATTTTGTTGCTGTAAAGCCGCAAGTTAGTGTGGCCCTATGGAAATATGTGATACTGTTGGAGGCAGGAACAACTCGTGGTGAGAAACTTGCAGGACACTGGGCTGCTGGGCAGGACCTGCGAGTCAGTCGTTCCCCCATCTATAGCTCCACAGCAGTGTGAACTTTGAATTTATTCGAGGCTGATAATGAGACAGCCAAAGGTCTCAGAATGCACGGCTGCACTGGAAAAGGCCATCATTGTGTAGCCATGTGCTCAAGCTTTCAGTGTTTGGATGAAGAGACTTAACTTTCTAAAAGTTTGTTCTTGGGATGTGGGCGTCGCTGGCTGGCCCAGCATATGTTGCCCATCCCTAATTGCCTCTAATTGAGTGGCTTGGCTAGACCATTTCAGAGGGGGGCAGTTAAGAATCAACCGCATTGCTGTGTGTGTCTGGAGTCGCATGTAGACCAGACCGGGGAAGGATGGCAGATTTCCTTCACTGAAGCTCATTAGTGAACCAGGTGGGTGTTTACGACATTGGGTTCGGCAATGGTTTTATGGGCATCATTAGACCTTTTAATTCCAGATTTTTACTGAATTCAAATTTTACCATCTGACATGGCGGTTCTGGGCCCCAGAGCATTACCCTGCATCTCTGGATTATTAGTCCAGTGACAATACCACTATGCCACTGCGTCCCCTAAAACATCCGGTTAGGGAGTTTGAGCAAATGCAATCAGTGTCCCTGCTGTACTGGATATGTCCTATTGTTCAAGTTCCTGGTTTTGTGCTGTACTCATGATACTAGTGTTTTCTCTTGATATAGATTCCAATGTTAACATTCCCTTAGCACTGTAGAAGTCATGTCTTGGCTTTAACCTACAACCGTCTGATGCAGAAGCAAGCATGCTATGCACAAAGTCATGACACCTAAGCTCTAAATACCATGCTGCTCCTCTCTGCGCTCTGCACCATCTCCTCCTTTCAATCTTTCTCTCATTCCCATGTGGTGGCACTCCTGACCACCCTTCCTCTGATATCTCTCCAATTTTCCACAAGCTTTTGAAACTGTCAAACCGGCATCACTAAATCTTCAGATCCTATTGCTTCATCTGCCCAGCCCAGCCTCCCAGTGGCCCTTTGTCCATCTCCTGCAATTGTCCATAAGGAGAAAAAAACAGGTTAGCTGGGAATTTACTCTGAGTTGCTCTCAGGTGGTCCATCACACATAAATACATACATAGAAGATAGGAGCAGGAGGAGGCCTTTTGGCCCTTCGAGCCTGCTTCGCCATTCATCACGATCATGGCTGACCATCCAACTCAATAGAGTAATCCTGCTTTCTCCCCATAGACTTTGATCCCATTCGCTCCAAGTGCTATATCTAGCCGCCTCTTGAATATAATCAATGTTTTGGCATCAATTACTTCCTGCGGTAATGAATTCCACAGGCTCACCACTCTTTGGGTGAAGAAATGTCTCCTCATCTCTGTCCAAAATGGTTTGCCCTGAATCCTCAGACTGTGACCCCTGGTTCTGGACACACCCATCATTGGTAACATCTCCCTGCATCTACCCTGTCTAGTCCTGTTAGAATTTTATAAGTCTCTATGAGATCCCCCCTTATTCTCCTGAACTCCAGCGAGAACAATCCCAATCTAGTCAATCTCTCCTCATATAACATTCCCACCATCCCTGGAATCAGTCTGGTAAACCTTCGCTGCACTCCCTCGAGAGCAAGAACATCCTTCCACAGAGAAGGAGACCAAAACTGCACACAATACTCCAGGTGTGGCCTCATGAAATATTTCATGTTTCAACAAAGACTGAAAATACAGAGAGCGACACTGAAAATGGAGAGGATGATCCTACAGATATTGCCTTTGACACTGATGGTGAAATATTCAGAGCATTAACAAACCGAGAGATAGATGTGGATGTAGATTTTTTAAAAATGTATTTTTATTAGAATTTTCCAATTTTAACAATTTAACAGTTAGACATATAAAACACATAATATTTACAGAATGAGATGGTTCTTACGTGCAATTTACCTGTACCCCTTTCATTGACCTTCCCCCTTCCCATGCTCCCCCTTCCCCCCTCCTTCCCCTATTGTTAACTGTGCTGCATCTTGGCCCCTTCTTCAGCCATTTTGTGATTGTTGCTGTTGCCCCTTTAGTTTTGCTGTGGGGGGGGGGCTCTCCGCCCCCCCATCACTCTTTTCCCCTGTCCCTTCTTGATACTTCCCTGGGCTCCTTCCTTGCCGCCCCCCCCCCCCCCCCCCCCCCCCCCATCCCCATTCCTATCTGTTCTGTGTGATCTTGTTTGCCCTCATTGGTCCCCCCCCACCCCCTTCCTTCCTATTCGCTATTGGTTTCGAACAGGTCTTGGAACAGGCTGATGAATGGCCGCCATGCTTTTCAAAGCCCTCATCCGACCCTCAGGTTGTGCATTTGATCTTCTCCAGGTGGAGAAATTCCAACAGGTCTGCCAGCCAGTCTGCAGCTGTGGGTGGCGCTCCTGATCGCCAGCCGAGCAGGATTCTCCGGCGGGAGATTAGGGAAGTGAAGCAAGGGCATCGGCCCTCTTCCCCACAGGTAGTTCTGACTGGTCCGATACCCTGAAGACTGCCACTCTCGGGCACGGCTCCATCCTCACCCCCACAACCTTGGACATCGCCTCAAAGAAGGCTGTCCAGAACCCGGCGAGTCTGGGGCCGGCCCAGAACACGTGGGCGTGGTTGGCCGGGTCTCCCTGGCACCGCTCACATTTATCCTCCTCCTCCGGGAGGAACCTGCTCATTCGAGTTCTGGTGAGGTGAGCTCTGTGCATGACTTTAAACTGCCTTAGTGGATGTAGATTTTGACCCTACGGATTTTAAGAGTGAGGATAGAGAAAATGATTCGTAAAAATACCCAATTATTTTTTTTTCCAATTAAGGGGCAATTTAGCGTGGCCAATCCAACTACCCTGCACATCTTTGGGTTGTGGGGGCGAAACCCACGCAAACACGGGGAGAATGTGCAAACTCCACACGGACAGTGACCCAGAGCCGGGATCGAACCTGGGACCTCAGTGTTGTAGGCAGCAGTGCTAACCACTGAGCCACTGTGCTGCCCGAAAAACTGTAAATCTAATGAGACAAAAGTCAACCCAAGTAAAGCAAATGAAGGCAAATGATTTTGTGAAAAGGAATATATTTTGTCAAAGAATGTTTTTGAGTGCAATACTTTTGTGTGAATATAGATGTTTGTGTTTCATGTTTGTGATTAAAATTGTTACTTAAAATAATTGTGTGAAAGTGGTAATTAAATGATTGGTGGATGAAGTTTGTTCGATAAAAGAAATGCTTCAAATAAATTACTTCATAGAAACATTTTTGTGGTCTCATTTTGAGCTTCAATACTTATCTCATTCAGTCCATATGGCCGTAGGGCAAATCTCTCAGCTAATGCCTTCATATAAACATTTTCTTCATCTTATTTTTACATTATTTTTAACTTTCATCCCGTTATTTCCTGAACATAGGTCGGATAGCCCAGCTTGTTACGGATAATTTACAATGGAACACGAGAGCAGACCCTTTGTGGAACATTCTTTAGGCAATTGAAGTTTTCTTCCCGAAGAATTTGATTTGCTTCTCACTCTTCACAGACTTTCTTCCTCTGCAGTTGAGGTGTGAGCAGATGCATTGTTCTCAGTTCTCACAGGGTTCTGATGCTGATACGGGAAGGGAAGAGTGGCTTTTCCGATATTTGTATTTTCCCTGAGGAAGTAAGTGCCTGTCTTCTATCCTGCCCCGCCAATTAATAGCCCAAGGCTGGAGAATTTGTGTGGAATATAATGGCATAACCCCACGGCAAAGCGGCAGTGTGCCATGTGTTTTCTTTCTTCACCCTCACCCAATTCTCTCTGAAACCTTGAGTCCTCACTGGGAGAGAGGTTTCACAGCCACCCGTTACCTCAGCAAGTGACCATTCTTCTTGTGTGAGCCAAGACAGTGTCACCAGTCTACTTAATCACAGATGCTGTCACTATTTGTTCTTCAACAAATGGACCTTGCAGCAGGGTTATCGGTGAGTGATTTGGAGGGAGTATAGGACAATGATCTGCCGGGATCATTGGTGGCCGATCTGGAAGAGTCAATAGACAGTGATCCAGTGGGATCATTGGTGGCCAATCTAGAGGGGCCAGTAGGCAGCGATCCGGAGGGATCATTAGTGGATGATCTGGAGGAATCACTGGACAGTGATCTGGAGGGGTATCTCCAGTGATCTGGAGAGATCTTAATACTGTGACCTGGATGGGAATCCTGATTGATTTTCCTCTTCCTGAGCCAGGGTACTAAAGTGAATTATGAAGACCCAACAGAGGTCCCACTGAATTCAGCGAATGCATCATCCATTGTTCTGGGGATTTTCAGGTAAGTGTTAAGTTTACCCTCCAAATCCACTGGCGGAAGCTGAGTTTGTTTGGTTTTTATTAATTCAAGCCCTGCTTTAGTTAATTTTCATTGGTCCATCGCCTTTTCGTAAACACGTGAGGTCAATTAAATATCAGCGAATGGGCTCAGGTTAGTAAACAAGCAACTGTTGCTTGTATTTCTAGACGCACGTAAAACTGTATCATTTCCTTTCTGATTGGGGGTTCTGGTTCTGGGATGTTTGAATCCCAGCCAGAGAGCCTAGAATTGAATCTCAGCATGTGTCATTCGGTTTGAGATTGCGCAGGATTGAAACCCCCTAAAACAGCAGTGTGTCCCTCTGGGGCCAAGGGCTGGGGAAGGAGTACATTGATGAGGGAGAACTCTGTGACACAAAGTGAGGCACATCAGCATCCATAAAATCAAAAACCTTTGGAATAAAATATTGGTGCCTCAAGGTAGTCTTCCCGGTCAAAGGAGGAATGTGCTTGGGGAAACCTCCCAACCTTCAGGATGATCCTGGGACAAGATGTTTTCTGAATTCTTTTCACAGAAAAATTCCCATGGAAAGGTTATACTGCATCAGATGTTTTACTATATTAGGAGCGTCACTGGAGTGGCGAAGCTCTGATTTAAAACAATGCACAGGGTGGCAGTCCACACACCCAAATTCACGTGATCCTGGGATACAACTGAAACTCATCTGGGTTTTCCTGATTACTGTTGAACTGCCCTTGTTCAAAAGTGTCATGTGTGTGGACATCAGCTCAGGGCTGATTTGGACTTTGGTATAATGCCTCCACAGCCAAATTGACCATCAGAACTCAATATGCAGATGCTATATGAACGATAGCAACATATGTGGGGCCTGCAGTTTTCATGGAACTGATCCCCAGGGAGAGTAAGCGCCTTCAGGAGGGGAGGGGAGCTGAACCCCAGTGAGAGTCAGCACCTCCAGGGAGAGGAGGGGGAGCTGAACCCCAATGAGAGTCAGCACCTTCAGGGAGAGGAGGGGGAGCTGAACCCCAGTGAGAGTCAGCACCTTCAGGAGAGGAGGGGGAGCTGAACCCCAGTGGGAGTCAGCAACTTCAGGGAGAGGAGGGGGAGCTGAACGCCAGTGAGAGTCAGCACCTTCAGGGAGAGGAGGGGGAGCTGAACCCCAGTGAGAGTCAGCACCTTCAGGGAGAGGAGGGGGAGATGAACCCCAGTGGGAGTCAGCAACTTCAGGAGAGGAGGGGAGCTGAACCCCAGTGAGCGTCCGCACCTTCAGGGAGAGGAGGGGGCGCTGAACCCCAGTGAGAGTCAGCACCATCAGCAGAGGAGGGGAGATGGACCCCAGTGAGAGTCAGCACCTTCAGGAGGGGAGGGGAGCTGAACCCCAGTGAGAGTCAGCACCTTCAGGAGAGGAGGGGGAGCTGAACCCCAGTGAGAGTCAGCACCTTCAGGGAGAGGAGGGGGAGCTGTACCCCAGTGAGAGTCAGCACCTTCAGGAGAGGGGGAGCTGTACCCCAGTGAGAGTCAGCACCTTCAGGGAGAGGAGGGGGAGCTGAGCCCCAGTGAGAGTCAGCACCTTCAGGAGAGGAGGGAGAGCTGAAAGGCAGTGAGAGTCAGCACCTTCAGGGAGAGGATGGGGAGCTGAACCCCAGTGAGAGTCAGCACCTTCAGGGAGAGGAGGGGAGCTGAACCCCAGTGAAAGTCAGCACCTTTAGGGAGAGGAGGGTGAGCTGAACCCCAGTGCGAGTCAGCACCTTCAGGGAGAGGAGGGGGAGCTGAGCCCCAGTGAGAGTCAGCACCTTCAGGAGAGGAGGGGGAGCTGAAAGGCAGTGAGAGTCAGCACCTTCAGGGAGAGGATGGGGAGCTGAACCCCAGTGAGATTCAGCACCTTCAGGGAGAGGAGGGAAGCTGAACCGCAGTGAGAGTCAGCCCCTTCAGGGAGAGGAGGGGAGCTGAACCCCAGTGAGAGTCAGCACCTTCAGGAGAGGAGGGGGAGCTGAACCCCAGTGAGAGTCAGCAACTTCAGGGAGAGGAGGGGGAGCTTGACCCCAGTGAGAGTCAGCACCTTCTGGAGAGGAGGGGGAGCTGAACTCCAGAGAGAGTCAGCATCTTCTGGAGAGGAGGGGGAGCTGAACCAAAGTGAGAGTCAGCACCTTCAGGAGAGGAGGGGAGATGAACCCCAGTGAGAGTCAGCACCTTCTGGAGAGAAGGGGGAGCTGAATCCCAGTAAGAGTCAGCACCTTCAACAGAGGAAGGGGAGCTGAACCCCAGTGAGAGTCAGCACCTTCAGGAGAGGAGGGGAGCTGAACTCCAGTGAGAGTCAGTACCTTCAGGGAGAGGAGGGGTGATGAACCCTAGTGAGAGTCAGCACCTTCTGGAGAGGAGCAGGAGCTGAACCCCAGTGAGAGTCAGCACCTTCAGTAGAGGAGGGGGAGCTGAACCCCAGTGAGAGTCAGCACCTTCAGGGAGAGGAGGGGAGATGAACCACAGTGAGAGTCAGCACCTTCAGGGAGAGGAGAGGAACTGAACCCCAGTGAGAGTCAGCACCTTCAGGAGAGGAGGAGGAGCTGAACCCCAGTGAGAGACAGCACCTTCAGAAGAGGAGGGGGAGCTGAACCCCAGTGAGAGTCAGCACCTTCAGGGAGAGGATGGGGAGCTGAACCCCAGTGAGAGTCAGCACCTTCAGGAGGGGAGGTGGAGCTGAACCCTTGTGAGAGTCAGCAGCTTCAGGAGAGGGGGGGGGAGCTGAACCCCAGTGAGAGTCAGCACCTTCAGGGAGAGGAGGGGAGCTGAACCCCAGTGAGAGTCAGCACCTTCAGGAGAGGAAGGGGATAACGCTAGTGAGAGTCAGCACCTTCAGGAGAGGAGGGGGAGGTGAACCCCAGTGAGAGTCAGCACCTTCAGGAGAGGAGGGGGAACTGAACCCCAGTGAGAGTCAGCACCTTCAGGGAGAGGAGGGGAGCTGAACCGCAGTGAGAGTCAGCACCTTCAGGGAGAGGAGGGGGGCTGAACCCCAGTGAGAGTCAGCACCTTCAGGAGAGGAGGAGGAGCTGAACCCCAGTGAGAGTCAGCAAGGTCAGGGAGAGGAGGGGGAGCTGGACCCCAGTGAGAGTCAGCACCTTAAGGAAAGGAGGGGAGCTGAACCCCAGAGAGAGTCAGCACCTTCTGGAGAGGAGGGGGAGCTGAACTCCAGAGAGAGTCAGCATCTTCTGGAGAGGACGGGTGCTGAACCCCAGTGAGAGTCAGAACCTTCAGGAGAGGAGGGGAGATGAACCCCAGTGAGAGTCAGCACCTTCTGGAGAGGAGGGGGAGCTGAACCCCAGTGAGAGTCAGCACCTTCAGCAGAGGAAGGGGAGCTGAACCCCAGTGAGAGTCAGCACCTTCAGGAGAGGTGGGCGATAATCCTAGTGAGAGTCAGCACCTTCAGGAGAAGAGGGGGAGGTGAACCCCAGTGAGAGTCAGCACCTTCAGGAGAGGAGGGGGAGCTGAACCCCAGTGAGAGTCAGCACCTCCAGGGAGAGGAGGGGAGCTGAACCACAGTGAGAGTCTGCACCTTCAGGGAGAGGAGGGGAGCTGAACCACAGTGAGAGTCAGCACCTTCAGGAAAGGAGGGGGAGCTGAACCCCAGTGAGAGTCAGCACCTTCAGGCAGAGGAGGGGGAGCTGAACCCCAGAGAGAGTCAGCACCTTCTGGAGAGGAGGGGGAGCTGAACCCCAGAGAGAGCCGGCATCTTCTGGAGAGGAGGGGGAGCTGAACCCCAGTGAGAGTCAGCACCTTCAGGAGAGGAGGGGAGATGAACCCCAGTGAGAGTCAGCACCTTCTGGAGAGGAGGAGGAGCTGAACCCCAGTGAGAGTCAGCACCTTCAGCAGAGGAATGGGAGCTGAAACCCAGTGAGAGTCAGCACCTTCAGGGAGAGGAGGGGAGATGAACCCCAGTGAGAGTCAGCACCTTCAGGAGAGGAGGGGGAGCTGAACCCCAGTGAGAGTCACCACCTTCAAGAGAGCAGGGGGAGCTGAACCCCAGTGAGAGTCAGCACCTTCAGGAGAGGAGGGGGAGCTGAACCCCAATGAAAGTCAGCACCTTCAGGAGTGGAGGCGGAGAACCCCAGTGAGAGTCAGCACCTTCACGAGGGGAGGGAGAGCTAAACCCCAGTGAGAGTCAGCACCTTCAGAAGAGGAGGGGGTCTAAACGCCAGTGAGAGTCAGCAGCTTCAGGAGAGGGGGGGGGGAGCTGAACCCCAGTGAGAGTCAGCAGCTTCATGAGAGGGGGGGGGGGAGCTGAACCCCAGTGAGAGTCAGCACCTTCTGGGGGAGGAGGGGAGCTGAACCCCAGTGAGAGTCAGCACCTTCAGGAGAGGAGGGGAGCTGAACCCCAGTGAGAGTCAGCACCTTCAGGGAGAGGAGGGGGAGCTGAACCCCAGAGAGAGTCAGCACCTTCTGGACAGGAGGGGGAGCTGAACCCCAGAGAGAGTAAGCACCTTCAGGAGAGGAGGGGAGCTGAACCCCAGTGAGAGTCAGCACCTTCAGGAGAGGAGGGAAGCTGAACTCCAGTGAGAGTCAGCACCTTTCGGGAGAGCAGGGGTGATGAACCCCAGTGAGAGTCAGCACCTTCAGGAGAGGAGGGGGAGCTGAACCACAGTGAGAGTCAGCACCTTCAGGGAGAGGAGAGGAACTGAACCCCAGTTAGAGTCAGCACCTTCAGGAGAGGAGGAGGAGCTGAACCCCAGTGAGAGTCAGCACCTTCAGAAGAGGAGGGGGAGCTGAACCCCAGTGAGAGTCAGCACCTTCAGGGAGAGGATGGGGAGCTGAACCCCAGTGAGAATCAGCACCTTCAGGAGGGGAGGGGGGAGCTGAACCCTTGTGAGAGTCAGCAGCTTCAGGAGAGGGGGGGGAGCTGAACCCCTGTGAGAGTTAGCACCTTCAGGGAGAGGAGGGGAGCTGAACCCCAGTGAGAGTCAGCACCTTCAGGAGAGGAGGGGGATAACCCTAGTCAGAGTCAGCACCTTCAGGAGAGGAGGGGGAGGTGAACCCCAGTGAGAGCCACCAACTTCAGGAGAGGAGTGGGAGTTCAACCCCAGTGAGATTCAGCACCTTCAGGGAGAGGAGGGGAGCTGAACCGCAGTGAGAGTCAGCACCTTCAGGGAGAGGAGGGGAGCTGAACCCCAGTGAGAGTCAGCACCTTCAGGAGAGGAGGGGGAGCTGAAACCCAGTGAGAGTCAGCAACTTCAGGGAGAGGAGTGGGAGCTGGACCCCAGTGAGAGTCAGCACCTTAAGGAGAGGAGGGGGAGCTGAACCCCAGAGAGAGTCAGCACCTTCTGGAGAGGAGGGGGAGCTGAACTCCAGAGAGAGTCAGCATCTTCTGGAGAGGAGGGGGAGCTGAACCCCAGTGAGAGTCAGCACCTTCAGGAGAGGAGGGGAGATTAACCCCAGTGAGAGTCAGCACCTTCTGGAGAGGAGGGGGAGCTGAATCCCAGTGAGAGTCAGCACCTTCAGCAGAGGAAGGGGAGCTGAACCCCAGTGAGAGTCAGCACCTTCAGGAGAGGAGGGGGATAACCCGAGTGAGTGACAGCACCGTCAGGAGAGGAGGGGGAGGTGAACCCCAGTGAGAGTCAGCACCTTCAGGAGAGGAGGGGGAGCTGAACCCCAGTGAGAGTCAGCACCTTCAGGGAGAGGAGGGGAGCTGAAGCACAGTGAGAGTCAGCACCTTCAGGGAGAGGAGGGGAGTTGAACCACAGTGAGAGTCAGCACCTTCAGGAGAGGAGGGGGAGCTGAACCCCAGTGAGAGTCAGCACTTTCAGGGAGAGGAGGGGGAGCTGAACCCCAGAGAGAGTCAGCACCTTCAGGGAGAGGATGGGGAGCTGAACCCCAGTGAGAGTCAGCACCTTCAGGAGGGGAGGTGGAGCTGAACCCTTGTGAGAGTCAGCAGCTTCAGGAGAGGGGGGGGGAGCTGAACCCCAGTGAGAGTCAGCACCTTCAGGGAGAGGAGGGGAGCTGAACCTCAGGGAGAGTCAGCACCTTCAGGAGAGGAAGGTGATAACGCTAGTGAGAGTCAGCACCTTCAGGAGAGGAGGGGGAGGTGAACCCCAGTGAGAGTCAGCACCTTCAGGAGAGGAGGGGGAACTGAACCCCAGTGAGAGTCAGCACCTTCAGGGAGAGGAGGGGAGCTGAACCGCAGTGAGAGTCAGCACCTTCAGGGAGAGGAGGGGAGCTGAACCCCAGTGAGAGTCAGCACCTTCAGGAGAGGAGGGGGAGCTGAACCCCAGTGAGAGTCAGCAAGGTCAGGGTGGGGAGGGGGAGCTGGACCCCAGTGAGAGTCAGCACCTTAAGGAAAGGAGGGGAGCTGAACCCCAGAGAGAGTCAGCACCTTCTGGAGAGGAGGGGGAGCTGAACTCCAGAGAGAGTCAGCATCTTCTGGAGAGGACGGGTGCTGAACCCCAGTGAGAGTCAGAACCTTCAGGAGAGGAGGGGAGATGAACCCCAGTGAGAGTCAGCACCTTCTGGAGAGGAGGGGGAGCTGAACCCCAGTGAGAGTCAGCACCTTCAGGAGAGGAGGGGAGATGAACCCCAGTGAGAGTCAGCACCTTCTGGAGAGGAGGAGGAGCTGAACCCCAGTGAGTGTCAGCACCTTCAGCAGAGGAATGGGAGCTGAAACCCAGTGAGAGTCAGCACCTTCAGGGAGAGGAGGGGAGATGAACCCCAGTGAGAGTCAGCACCTTCAGGAGAGGAGGGGGAGCTGAACCCCAGTGAGAGTCACCACCTTCAAGAGAGGAGGGGGAGCTGAACCCCAGTGAGAGTCAGCACCTTCAGGAGAGGAGGGGGAGCTGAACCCCAATGAAAGTCAGCACCTTCAGGAGTGGAGGCGGAGAACCCCAGTGAGAGTCAGCACCTTCACGAGGGGAGGGAGAGCTAAACCCCAGTGAGAGTCAGCACCTTCAGAAGATGAGGGGGTCTAAACGCCAGTGAGAGTCAGCAGCTTCAGGAGAGGGGGGGGGGAGCTGAACCCCAGTGAGAATCAGCAGCTTCATGAGAGGGGGGGGGGGAGCTGAACCCCAGTGAGAGTCAGCACCTTCTGGGGGAGGAGGGGAGCTGAACCCCAGTGAGAGTCAGCACCTTCAGGAGAGGAGGGGAGCTGAACCCCAGTGAGAGTCAGCACCTTCAGGGAGAGGAGGGGGAGCTGAACCCCAGAGAGAGTCAGCACCTTCTGGACAGGAGGGGGAGCTGAACCCCAGAGAGAGTAAGCACCTTCAGGAGAGGAGGGGAGCTGAACCCCAGTGAGAGTCAGCACCTTCAGGAGAGGAGGGAAGCTGAACTCCAGTGAGAGTCAACACCTTTCGGGAGAGCAGGGGTGATGAACCCCAGTGAGAGTCAGCACCTTCAGGAGAGGAGGGGGAGCTGAACCACAGTGAGAGTCAGCACCTTCAGGGAGAGGAGAGGAACTGAACCCCAGTTAGAGTCAGCACCTTCAGGAGAGGAGCAGGAGCTGAACCCCAGTGAGAGTCAGCACCTTCAGAAGAGGAGGGGGAGCTGAACCCCAGTGAGAGTCAGCACCTTCAGGGAGAGGATGGGGAGCTGAACCCCAGTGAGAGTCAACACCTTTCGGGAGAGCAGGGGTGATGAACTCCAGTGAGAGTCAACACCTTTCGGGAGAGCAGGGGTGATGAACCCCAGTGAGAGTCAGCACCTTCAGGAGAGGAGGGGGAGCTGAACCACAGTGAGAGTCAGCACCTTCAGGGAGAGGAGAGGAACTGAACCCCAGTTAGAGTCAGCACCTTCAGGAGAGGAGGAGGAGCTGAACCCCAGTGAGAGTCAGCACCTTCAGAAGAGGAGGGGGAGCTGAACCCCAGTGAGAGTCAGCACCTTCAGGGA
Organism: Scyliorhinus torazame; assembly: GCF_047496885.1. Taxonomy (NCBI): domain Eukaryota; kingdom Metazoa; phylum Chordata; class Chondrichthyes; order Carcharhiniformes; family Scyliorhinidae; genus Scyliorhinus; species Scyliorhinus torazame. The sequence continues at coordinate 28,287,160 of NC_092722.1, forward strand.
GAGGATGGGGAGCTGAACCCCAGTGAGAGTCAGCACCTTCAGGAGGGGAGGGGGGAGCTGAACCCTTGTGAGAGTCAGCAGCTTCAGGAGAGGGGGGGGGAGCTGAACCCCTGTGAGAGTTAGCACCTTCAGGGAGAGGAGGGGAGCTGAACCCCAGTGAGAGTCAGCACCTTCAGGAGAGGAGGGGGATAACCCTAGTCAGAGTCAGCACCTTCAGGAGAGGAGGGGGAGGTGAACCCCAGTGAGAGCCAGCAGCATCAGGAGAGGAGTGGGAGTTCAACCCCAGTGAGATTCAGCACCTTCAGGGAGAGGAGGGGAGCTGAACCGCAGTGAGAGTCAGCACCTTCAGGGAGAGGAGGGGAGCTGAACCCCAGTGAGAGTCAGCACCTTCAGGAGAGGAGGGGGAGCTGAAACCCAGTGAGAGTCAGCAACTTCAGGGAGAGGAGTGGGAGCTGGACCCCAGTGAGAGTCAGCACCTTAAGGAGAGGAGGGGGAGCTGAACCCCAGAGAGAGTCAGCACCTTCTGGAGAGGAGGGGGAGCTGAACTCCAGAGAGAGTCAGCATCTTCTGGAGAGGAGGGGGACCTGAACCCCAGTGAGAGTCAGCACCTTCAGGAGAGGAGGGGAGATTAACCCCAGTGAGAGTCAGCACCTTCTGGAGAGGAGGGGGAGTAGAATCCCAGTGAGAGTCAGCACCTTCAGCAGAGGAAGGGGAGCTGAACCCCAGTGAGAGTCAGCACCTTCAGGAGAGGAGGGGGATAATCCTAGTGAGTGACAGCACCTTCAGGAGAGGAGGGGGAGGTGAACCCCAGTGAGAGTCAGCACCTTCAGGAGAGGAGGGGGAGCTGAACCCCAGTGAGAGTCAGCACCTTCAGGGAGAGGAGGGGAGCTGAAGCACAGTGAGAGTCAGCACCTTCAGGGAGAGGATGGGAGTTGAACCACAGTGAGAGTCAGCACCTTCAGGAGAGGAGGGGGAGCTGAACCCCAGTGAGAGTCAGCACTTTCAGGGAGAGGAGGGGGAGCTGAACCCCAGAGAGAGTCAGCACCTTCTGGAGAGGAGGGGGAGCTGAACCCCAGAGAGAGTCAGCATCTTCTGGAGAGGAGGGGGAGCTGAACCCCACTGAGAGTCAGCACCTTCAGGAGAGGAGGGGAGATGAACCCCAGTGAGAGTCAGCACCTTCTGGAGAGGAGGGGGAGCTGAACCCCAGTGAGAGTCAGCAGCTTCAGCAGAGAAAGGGGAGCTGAACCCCAGTGAGAGTCAGGACCTTCAGGGAGAGGAGGGGAGCTGAACCGCAGTGAGAGTCAGCACCTTCAGGGAGAGGAGGGGAGCTGAACCCCAGTGAGAGTCAGCACCTTCAGGAGAGGAGGGGGAGCTGAACCCCAGTGAGAGTCAGCAACTTCAGGGAGAGGAGGGGGAGCTGGACCCCAGTGAGAGTCAGCACCTTAAGGAGAGGAGGGGGAGCTGAACCCCAGAGAGAGTCAGCACCTTCTGGCGAGGAGGGGGAGCTGAACTCGAGAGAGAGTCAGCATCTTCTGGAGAGGAGGGGGAGCTGAACCCCAGTGAGAGTCAGCACCTTCAGGAGAGGAGGGGAGATGAACCCCAGTGAGAGTCAGCACCTTCTGGAGAGGAGGGGGAGCTGAATCCCAGTGAGAGTCAGCACCTTCAGCAGAGGAAGGGGAGGTGAACCCCAGTGAGAGTCAGCACCTTCAGGAGAGGAGGGGGATAACCCTAGTGAGAGTCAGCACCTTCAGGAGAGGAGGGGGAGGTGAACCCCAGTGAGAGTCAGCACCTTCAGGAGAGGAGGGGGAGCTGAACCCCAGTGAGAGTCAGCACCTTCAGGGCGAGGAGGGGAGCTGAAGCACAGTGAGAGTCAGCACCTTCAGGGAGAGGAGGGGAGCTGAACCACAGTGAGAGTCAGCACCTTCAGGAGAGGAGGGGGAGCTGAACCCCAGTGAGAGTCAGCACCTTCAGGGAGAGGAGGGGGAGCTGAACCCCAGAGAGAGTCAGCACCTTCTGGAGAGGAGGGGGAGCTGAACCCCAGAGAGAGCCGGCAACTTCTGGAGAGGAGGGGGAGCTGAACCCCAGTGAGAGTCAGCACCTTCAGGAGAGGAGGGGAGATGAACCCCAGTGAGAGTCAGCACCTTCTGGAGAGGAGGAGGAACTGAACCCCAGTGAGAGTCAGCACCTTCAGCAGAGGAATGGGAGCTGAAACCCAGTGAGAGTCAGCACCTTCAGGGAGAGGAGGGGAGATGAACCCCAGTGAGAGTCAGCACCTTCAGGAGAGGACGGGGAGCTGAACCCCAGTGAGAGTCACCACCTTCAAGAGAGGAGGGGGAGCTGAACCCCAGTGAGAGTCAGCACCTTCAGGAGAGGAGGGGGAGCTGAACCCCAATGAAAGTGAGCACCTTCAGGAGTGGAGGCGGAGAACCCCAGTGAGAGTCAGCACCTTCACGAGGGGAGGGAGAGCTAAACCCCAGTGAGAGTCAGCACCTTCAGAAGAGGAGGGGGTCTAAACGCCAGTGAGAGTCAGCAGCTTCAGGAGAGGGGGGGGGGAGCTGAACCCCAGTGAGAGTCAGCAGCTTCATGAGAGGGTGGGGGGAGCTGAACCCCAGTGAGAGTCAGCGCCTTCTGGGGGAGGAGGGGAGCTGAACCCCAGTGAGAGTCAGCACCTTCAGGGAGAGGAGGGGGAGCTGAACCCCAGAGAGAGTCAGCACCTTCTGGACAGGAGGGGGAGCTGAACCCCAGAGAGAGTAAGCACCTTCAGGAGAGGAGTGGAGCTGAACCCCAGTGAGAGTCAGCACCTTCAGGAGAGGAGGGGGAGCTGAACCCCAGTGAGAGTCAACACCTTTCGGGAGAGGAGGAGGGGGAGCTGAACCCCAGTGAGAGTCAGCACCTTCAGGGAGAGGAGGGGTGATGAACCCCAGTGAGAGTCAGCACCTTCAGGAGAGGAGGGGGAGCTGAACCACAGTGAGAGTCAGCACCTTCAGGGAGAGGAGAGGAACTGAACCCCAGTGAGAGTCAGCACCTTCAGGAGAGGAGGAGGAGCTGAACCCCAGTGAGAGTCAGCACCTTCAGAAGAGGAGGGGGAGCTGAACCCCAGTGAGAGTCAGCACCTTCAGGGAGAGGATGGGGAGCTGAACCCCAGTGAGAGTCAGCACCTTCAGGAGGGGAGGGGGGAGCTGAACCCTTGTGAGAGTCAGCAGCTTCAGGAGAGGGGGGGGGGAGCTGAACCCCAGTGAGAGTCAGCACCTTCAGGAGAGGAGGGGGAGCTGAACCCCAGTGAGAGTCAGCACCTTCAGGGCGAGGAGGGGAGCTGAAGCACAGTGAGAGTCAGCACCTTCAGGGAGAGGAGGGGGAGCTGAACCCCAGAGAGAGTCAGCACCTTCTGGACAGGAGGGGGAGCTGAACCCCAGAGAGAGTAAGCACCTTCAGGAGAGGAGTGGAGCTGAACCCCAGTGAGAGTCAGCACCTTCAGGAGAGGAGGGGGAGCTGAACCCCAGTGAGAGTCAGCACCTTTCGGGAGAGGAGGAGGGGGAGCTGAACCCCAGTGAGAGTCAGCACCTTCAGGGAGAGGAGGGGTGATGAACCCCAGTGAGAGTCAGCACCTTCAGGAGAGGAGGGGGAGCTGAACCACAGTGAGAGTCAGCACCTTCAGGGAGAGGAGAGGAACTGAACCACAGTGAGAGTCAGCACCTTCAGGAGAGGAGGAGGAGCTGAACCCCAGTGAGAGTCAGCACCTTCAGAAGAGGAGGGGGAGCTGAACCCCAGTGAGAGTCAGCACCTTCAGGGAGAGGATGGGGAGCTGAACCCCAGTGAGAGTCAGCACCTTCAGGAGGGGAGGGGGAGCTGAACCCTTGTGAGAGTCAGCAGCTTCAGGAGAGAGGGGGGGGGGAGCTGAACCCCTGTGAGAGTTAGCACCTTCAGGGAGAGGAGGGGAGCTGAACCCCAGTGAGAGTCAGCACCTTCAGGAGAGGAGGGGGATAACCCTAGTCAGAGTCAGCACCTTCAGCAGAGGAGGGGGAGGTGAACCCCAGTGAGAGCCAGCAACTTCAGGAGAGGAGTGGGAGTTCAACCCCAGTGAGATTCAGCACCTTCAGGGAGAGGAGGGGAGCTGAACCGCAGTGAGAGTCAGCACCTTCAGGGAGAGGAGGGGAGCTGAACCCCAGTGAGAGTCAGCACCTTCAGGAGAGGAGGGGGAGATGAACCCCAGTGAGAGTCAGCAACTTCAGGGAGAGGAGTGGGAGCTGGACCCCAGTGAGAGTCAGCACCTTAAGGAGAGGAGGGGGAGCTGAACCCCAGAGAGAGTCAGCACCTTCTGGAGAGGAGGGGGAGCTGAACTCCAGAGAGAGTCAGCATCTTCTGGAGAGGAGGGGGAGCTGAACCCCAGTGAGAGTCAGCACCTTCAGGAGAGGAGGGGAAGCTGAACCCCAGTGAGAGTCAGCACCTTCAGGGAGAGGATGGGGAGCTGAACCCCAGTGAGAGTCAGCACCTTCAGGAGAGGAGGGGGAGTTGAATCCCAATGAGAGTCAGCACCTTCAGGAGTGGAGGGGGAGAACCCCAGTGAGAGTCAGCACCTTCACGAGGGGAGGGAGAGCTAAACCCCAGTGATAGTCAGCAGCTTCAGGAGAGGGGGGGAGCTGAACCCCAGTGAGATTCAGCAGCTTCAGGAGAGGGGGGGATCTGAACCGCAGTGAGAGTCAGCACCTTCAGGGAGAGGAGGGGGAGCTGAACCCCAGTGAGAGTCAGCACCTTCAGGAGAGGAGGGGGAAACCCCAGTGAGAGTCAGCACCTTCAGGAGAGGAGGGGAGGTGAACCCCAGTGAGAGTCAGCACCTTCAGGAGAGGAGGGGCAGCTGAACCCCAGTGAGAGTCAGCACCTTCATGAGAGGAATGGGAGCAGAACCCCAGTGAGAGTCAGCACCTTCAGGAGAGGAGGGGCAGCTGAACCCCAGTGAGAGTCAGCACCTTCAGGAGAGGAGGGGGAGCCGAACCCCAGTGAGAGTCAGCACCTTCAGGGAGAGGAGGGGAGCTGAACCGCAGTGAGAGTCAGCACCTTCAGGAGAGGAGGGGGAGATGAACCCCAGTGAGAGTCAGCATCGTCATGGAGAGGAGGGGGAGCTGAACCCCAGAGAGAGTCAGCACCTTCTGGAGAGGAGGGGGAGCTGAACCCCAGAGAGAGTCAGCATCTTCTGGATAGGAGGGGGAGCTGAACCCCAGCGAGAGTCAGCACCTTCAGGAGAGGAGGGGAGATGAACCCCAGTGAGAGTCAGCACCTTCTGGAGAGGAGGGGGAGCTGAAACCCAGTGAGAGTCAGCACCTTTAGCAGAGGAAGGAGAGCTGAACCCCAGTGAGAGCCAGCACCTTCAGGGAGAGGAGGGGAGATGAACCCCAGTGAGAGTCAGCACCTTCAGGAGAGGAGGAGGAGCTGAACCCCAGTGAGAGTCAGCACCTTCAGGGAGAGGAGGGGAGATGAACCCCAGTGAGAGTCAGCACCTTCAGGAGAGGAGGGGCAGCTGGACCCCAGTGAGATTCAGCACCTTCAGGGAGAGGAGGGGAGCTGAACCGCAGTGAGAGTCAGCACCTTCAGGGAGAGGAGGGGAGCTGAACCCCAGTGAGAGTCAGCACCTTCAGGAGAGGAGGGGGAGATGAACCCCAGTGAGAGTCAGCAACTTCAGGGAGAGGAGTGGGAGCTGGACCCCAGTGAGAGTCAGCACCTTAAGGAGAGGAGGGGGAGCTGAACCCCAGAGAGAGTCAGCACCTTCTGGAGAGGAGGGGGAGCTGAACTCCAGAGAGAGTCAGCATCTTCTGGAGAGGAGGGGGAGCTGAACCCCAGTGAGAGTCAGCACCTTCAGGAGAGGAGGGGAAGCTGAACCCCAGTGAGAGTCAGCACCTTCAGGGAGAGGATGGGGAGCTGAACCCCAGTGAGAGTCAGCACCTTCAGGAGAGGAGGGGGAGTTGAACCCCAATGAGAGTCAGCACCTTCAGGAGTGGAGGGGGAGAACCCCAGTGAGAGTCAGCACCTTCACGAGGGGAGGGAGAGCTAAACCCCAGTGATAGTCAGCAGCTTCAGGAGAGGGGGGGAGCTGAACCCCAGTGAGATTCAGCAGCTTCAGGAGAGGGGGGGATCTGAACCGCAGTGAGAGTCAGCACCTTCAGGGAGAGGAGGGGGAGCTGAACCCCAGTGAGAGTCAGCACCTTCAGGAGAGGAGGGGGAAACCCCAGTGAGAGTCAGCACCTTCAGGAGAGGAGGGGAGGTGAACCCCAGTGAGAGTCAGCACCTTCAGGAGAGGAGGGGCAGCTGAACCCCAGTGAGAGTCAGCACCTTCATGAGAGGAATGGGAGCAGAACCCCAGTGAGAGTCAGCACCTTCAGGAGAGGAGGGGCAGCTGAACCCCAGTGAGAGTCAGCACCTTCAGGAGAGGAGGGGGAGCCGAACCCCAGTGAGAGTCAGCACCTTCAGGGAGAGGAGGGGAGCTGAACCGCAGTGAGAGTCAGCACCTTCAGGAGAGGAGGGGGAGATGAACCCCAGTGAGAGTCAGCATCGTCATGGAGAGGAGGGGGAGCTGAACCCCAGAGAGAGTCAGCACCTTCTGGAGAGGAGGGGGAGCTGAACCCCAGAGAGAGTCAGCATCTTCTGGATAGGAGGGGGAGCTGAACCCCAGCGAGAGTCAGCACCTTCAGGAGAGGAGGGGAGATGAACCCCAGTGAGAGTCAGCACCTTCTGGAGAGGAGGGGGAGCTGAAACCCAGTGAGAGTCAGCACCTTTAGCAGAGGAAGGAGAGCTGAACCCCAGTGAGAGCCAGCACCTTCAGGGAGAGGAGGGGAGATGAACCCCAGTGAGAGTCAGCACCTTCAGGAGAGGAGGAGGAGCTGAACCCCAGTGAGAGTCAGCACCTTCAGGGAGAGGAGGGGAGATGAACCCCAGTGAGAGTCAGCACCTTCAGGAGAGGAGGGGCAGCTGGACCCCAGTGAGAGTCAGCACCTTCAGGGAGAGTAGGGGAGATGAACCCCAGTGAGAGTCAGCACCTTCAGGGAGAGGATGGGGAGCTGAACCCCATTGAGAGTCAGCACCTTCAGGAGAGCAGGGTGAGCTGAACCCCAATGAGAGTCAGCACCTTCAGGAGGGGAGGGGGAGCTGAACCCCATTGAGAGTCAGCACCTTCAGGAGTGGAGGGGGAGAACCCCAGTGAGAGTCAGCACCTTCACGAGGGGAGGGAGAGCTAAACCGCAGTGAGAGTCAGCAGCTTCAGGAGAGGGGGGGATCTGAACCCCAGTGAGAGTCAGCACCTTTAGGGAGAGGAGGGGAGCTGAACCCCAGTGAGAGTCAGCACCTTCAGGGAGAGGAGGGGAGCTGAACCCCAGTGAGAGTCAGCACCTTCAGGAGAGGAGGGGGAGCTGAACCCCAGTGAGAGTCAGCACCTTTCGGGAGAGGATGGGGAGCTCAACCCCAGTGAGAGTCAGCACCTTCAGGGAGAGGAGAGGGAGCTGAACCCCAGTGAGAGTCAGCACCTTCAGGTAGAGGAGGGGAGATGAACCCCAGTGAGTGTCAGTACCTTCAGGAGAGGAAGGGGAGTTGAACCCCAGTGAGTGTCAGCACCTTCAGGAGAGGAAGGGGAGTTGAACCCCAGTGAGAGACAGCACCTTCAGGGAGAGGAGGGGAGATGAACCCCAGTGAGAGTCAGCACCTTCATGAGAGGAATGGGAGCTGAACCCTTCTGAAGAGGAGGGGGACTTCAACCCCAGTGAGAGTCAGCACCTTCAGGAGAGGAGGGGGAGCTGAACCCCAGTGAGAGTCAGCACCTTCTGGAGAGGAGGGGAGATGAACCCCAGTGAGAGTCAGTACCTTCAGGAGAGGAGGGGGAGCTGAACCCGAGTGAGAGTCAGCACCTTCAGGGAGAAGATGGGGAGCTCAACCCCAGTGAGAGTCAGCACCTTCAGGAGACGTGGGGGAGCTGAACCCCAGTGAGCGTCAGCACCTTCAGGGAGAGGATGGGGAGCTCAACCCCAGTAAGAGTCAGCACCTTCTGGAGAGGAGGGGGAGCTGAACCCCAGTGAGAGTCAGCACCTTCAGGATAGGAGGGGGAGCTGAACCCTAGTGAGAGTCAGCACCTTCAGGAGAGGAGGGGGAGCTGAACCCCAGTGAGAGTCAGCACCTTCAGGGAGAGGAGGGGAGATGAACCCCAGTGCGAGTCAGCACCTTCAGGGAGAGGAGGGGAGATGAACCCGAGTGAGAGTCAGCACCTTCAGGAGAGGAGGGGGAGCTGAACCCCAGTGAGAGACAGCACCTTCAGGGCGAGGCGGGGGAGCTGAACCCCAATGAGAGTCAGCACCTTCAGGAGGGGAGCGGGAGATGAACCCCAGTGAGAGTCAGCGCCTTCAGCAGAGGAGGGGAGTTGAACCTCAGTGATAGTAACCACCTTCAGTGGAGGAGAGAACCTGAACCCCAGTGAGAGTCAGCACCTTCAGGAGGGGAGGGGAGCTGAACCCCAGTGAGAGTCAGCACCTTCAGGAGAGGAGGGGGAGCTGAACACCAGTGAGAGTCAGCAGCTTCAGGAGAGGACGGGAGCTGAACCCCAGTGAGAGTCAGCACCTTCAGGGAGAGGAGGGGAGATGAAACCCAGTGAGAGTCAGCACCTTCTGGAGAGGAGGGGGAGTTGAACACCAGTGAGAGTCAGCAGCTTCAGGAGAGGACGGGAGCTGAACCCCAGTGAGAGTCAGCACCTTCAGGGAGAGGAGGGGAGATGGAACCCAGTGAGAGTCAGCACCTTCTGGAGAGAAGGGGGAGCTGAAGGCCAGTGAGAGTCAGCACCTTCAGCAGAGGAGCGGGAGCTGAACCCCAGTGAGAGTCAGCACCTTCAGGGAGAGGATGGGAGATGAACCCCAGTGAGAGTCAGCACCTTCAGGAGAGAAGGGAGAGCTGAACCCCAGTGAGAGTCAGCACCTTCAGGGAGAGGAGAGGAACTGAACCCCAGTGAGAGTCAGCACCTACTGGAGAGGAGGGGGAGCTGAACCCCTTTGAGAATCAGCACCTTCAGGAGAGGAGGGGAGGCTGCACATCAGTGAGAGTCAGCACCTTCAGGGAGAGGATGGGGAGCTGAACCCCAGTGAGAGCCAGCACCTTCAGGAGGGGAGGGGGAGCTGAACCCCAGTGAGAGTCAGCACCTTCAGGAGAGGATGGGGAGCTGAACCCCAATGAGAGTCAGCACCTTCAGGAGTGCAGGGGGAGAACCCCAGTGAGAGTCAGCACCTTCATGAGGGGAGGGAGTGCTAAAACCCAGTGAGAGTCAGCAGCTTCAGGAGAGGGGGGAGCTGAACCCCAGTGAGAGTCAGCAGCTTCAGGAGAGGGGGGGGAGCTGAACCCCAGTGAGAGTCAGCACCTTCTGGGAGAGGAGGGGAGCTGAACCCCAGTGAGAGTCAGCACCTTCAGGAGAGGAGGGGGATAACCCCAGTGTGAGTCAGCACCTTCAGGAAAGGAGGGGGAGGTGAACCCCAGTGAGAGTCAGCACCTTCAGGAGAGGAGGGGCAGCTGAACCCCAGTGAGAGTCAGCACCTTCAGGAGAGGAGGGGGATAACCCGAGTGAGTGACAGCACCGTCAGGAGAGGAGGGGGAGGTGAACCCCAGTGAGAGTCAGCACCTTCAGGAGAGGAGGGGGAGCTGAACCCCAGTGAGAGTCAGCACCTTCAGGGAGAGGAGGGGAGCTGAAGCACAGTGAGAGTCAGCACCTTCAGGGAGAGGAGGGGAGTTGAACCACAGTGAGAGTCAGCACCTTCAGGAGAGGAGGGGGAGCTGAACCCCAGTGAGAGTCAGCACTTTCAGGGAGAGGAGGGGGAGCTGAACCCCAGAGAGAGTCAGCACCTTCAGGGAGAGGATGGGGAGCTGAACCCCAGTGAGAGTCAGCACCTTCAGGAGGGGAGGTGGAGCTGAACCCTTGTGAGAGTCAGCAGCTTCAGGAGAGGGGGGGGGAGCTGAACCCCAGTGAGAGTCAGCACCTTCAGGGAGAGGAGGGGAGCTGAACCTCAGGGAGAGTCAGCACCTTCAGGAGAGGAAGGTGATAACGCTAGTGAGAGTCAGCACCTTCAGGAGAGGAGGGGGAGGTGAACCCCAGTGAGAGTCGGCACCTTCAGGAGAGGAGGGGGAACTGAACCCCAGTGAGAGTCAGCACCTTCAGGGAGAGGAGGGGAGCTGAACCGCAGTGAGAGTCAGCACCTTCAGGGAGAGGAGGGGAGCTGAACCCCAGTGAGAGTCAGCACCTTCAGGTGAGGAGGGGGAGCTGAACCCCAGTGAGAGTCAGCAAGGTCAGGGTGGGGAGGGGGAGCTGGACCCCAGTGAGAGTCAGCACCTTAAGGAAAGGAGGGGAGCTGAACCCCAGAGAGAGTCAGCACCTTCTGGAGAGGAGGGGGAGCTGAACTCCAGAGAGAGTCAGCATCTTCTGGAGAGGACGGGTGCTGAACCCCAGTGAGAGTCAGAACCTTCAGGAGAGGAGGGGAGATGAACCCCAGTGAGAGTCAGCACCTTCTGGAGAGGAGGGGGAGCTGAACCCCAGTGAGAGTCAGCACCTTCAGCAGAGGAAGGGGAGCTGAACCCCAGTGAGAGTCAGCACCTTCAGGAGAGGAGGGCGATAATCCTAGTGAGAGTCAGCACCTTCAGGAGAAGAGGGGGAGGTGAACCCCAGTGAGAGTCAGCACCTTCAGGAGAGGAGGGGGAGCTGAACCCCAGTGAGAGTCAGCACCTCCAGGGAGAGGAGGGGAGCTGAACCACAGTGAGAGTCTGCACCTTCAGGGAGAGGAGGGGAGCTGAACCACAGTGAGAGTCAGCACCTTCAGGAAAGGAGGGGGAGCTGAACCCCAGTGAGAGTCAGCACCTTCAGGCAGAGGAGGGGGAGCTGAACCCCAGAGAGAGTCAGCACCTTCTGGAGAGGAGGGGGAGCTGAACCCCAGAGAGAGCCGGCATCTTCTGGAGAGGAGGGGGAGCTGAACCCCAGTGAGAGTCAGCACCTTCAGGAGAGGAGGGGAGATGAACCCCAGTGAGAGTCAGCACCTTCTGGAGAGGAGGAGGAGCTGAACCCCAGTGAGTGTCAGCACCTTCAGCAGAGGAATGGGAGCTGAAACCCAGTGAGAGTCAGCACCTTCAGGGAGAGGAGGGGAGATGAACCCCAGTGAGAGTCAGCACCTTCAGGAGAGGAGGGGGAGCTGAACCCCAGTGAGAGTCACCACCTTCAAGAGAGGAGGGGGAGCTGAACCCCAGTGAGAGTCAGCACCTTCAGGAGAGGAGGGGGACCTGAACCCCAATGAAAGTCAGCACCTTCAGGAGTGGAGGCGGAGAACCCCAGTGAGAGTCAGCACCTTCACGAGGGGAGGGAGAGCTAAACCCCAGTGAGAGTCAGCACCTTCAGAAGATGAGGGGGTCTAAACGCCAGTGAGAGTCAGCAGCTTCAGGAGAGGGGGGGGGGGAGCTGAACCCCAGTGAGAATCAGCAGCTTCATGAGAGGGGGGGGGGAGCTGAACCCCAGTGAGAGTCAGCACCTTCTGGGGGAGGAGGGGAGCTGAACCCCAGTGAGAGTCAGCACCTTCAGGAGAGGAGGGGAGCTGAACCCCAGTGAGAGTCAGCACCTTCAGGGAGAGGAGGGGGAGCTGAACCCCAGAGAGAGTCAGCACCTTCTGGACAGGAGGGGGAGCTGAACCCCAGAGAGAGTAAGCACCTTCAGGAGAGGAGGGGAGCTGAACCCCAGTGAGAGTCAGCACCTTCAGGAGAGGAGGGAAGCTGAACTCCAGTGAGAGTCAACACCTTTCGGGAGAGCAGGGGTGATGAACCCCAGTGAGAGTCAGCACCTTCAGGAGAGGAGGGGGAGCTGAACCACAGTGAGAGTCAGCACCTTCAGGGAGAGGAGAGGAACTGAACCCCAGTTAGAGTCAGCACCTTCAGGAGAGGAGGAGGAGCTGAACCCCAGTGAGAGTCAGCACCTTCAGAAGAGGAGGGGGAGCTGAACCCCAGTGAGAGTCAGCACCTTCAGGGAGAGGATGGGGAGCTGAACCCCAGTGAGAGTCAGCATCTTCAGGAGGGGAGGGGGGAGCTGAACCCTTGTGAGAGTCAGCAGCTTCAGGAGAGGGGGGGGGAGCTGAACCCCTGTGAGAGTTAGCACCTTCAGGGAGAGGAGGGGAGCTGAACCCCAGTGAGAGTCAGCACCTTCAGGAGAGGAGGGGGATAACCCTAGTCAGAGTCAGCACCTTCAGGAGAGGAGGGGGAGGTGAACCCCAGTGAGAGCCAGCAGCATCAGGAGAGGAGTGGGAGTTCAACCCCAGTGAGATTCAGCACCTTCAGGGAGAGGAGGGGAGCTGAACTGCAGTGAGAGTCAGCACCTTCAGGGAGAGGAGGGGAGCTGAACCCCAGTGAGAGTCAGCACCTTCAGGAGAGGAGGGGGAGCTGAAACCCAGTGAGAGTCAGCAACTTCAGGGAGAGGAGTGGGAGCTGGACCCCAGTGAGAGTCAGCACCTTAAGGAGAGGAGGGGGAGCTGAACCCCAGAGAGAGTCAGCACCTTCTGGAGAGGAGGGGGAGCTGAACTCCAGAGAGAGTCAGCATCTTCTGGAGAGGAGGGGGACCTGAACCCCAGTGAGAGTCAGCACCTTCAGGAGAGGAGGGGAGATTAACCCCAGTGAGAGTCAGCACCTTCTGGAGAGGAGGGGGAGCTGAATCCCAGTGAGAGTCAGCACCTTCAGCAGAGGAAGGGGAGCTGAACCCCAGTGAGAGTCAGCACCTTCAGGAGAGGAGGGGGATAATCCTAGTGAGTGACAGCACCTTCAGGAGAGGAGGGGGAGGTGAACCCCAGTGAGAGTCAGCACCTTCAGGAGAGGAGGGGGAGCTGAACCCCAGTGAGAGTCAGCACCTTCAGGGAGAGGAGGGGAGCTGAAGCACAGTGAGAGTCAGCACCTTCAGGGAGAGGATGGGAGTTGAACCACAGTGAGAGTCAGCACCTTCAGGAGAGGAGGGGGAGCTGAACCCCAGTGAGAGTCAGCACTTTCAGGGAGAGGAGGGGGAGCTGAACCCCAGAGAGAGTCAGCACCTTCTGGAGAGGAGGGGGAGCTGAACCCCAGAGAGAGTCAGCATCTTCTGGAGAGGAGGGGGAGCTGAACCCCACTGAGAGTCAGCACCTTCAGGAGAGGAGGGGAGATGAACCCCAGTGAGAGTCAGCACCTTCTGGAGAGGAGGGGGAGCTGAACCCCAGTGAGAGTCAGCAGCTTCAGCAGAGAAAGGGGAGCTGAACCCCAGTGAGAGTCAGCACCTTCAGGGAGAGGAGGGGAGATGAACCCCAGTGAGAGTCAGCACCTTCAGGGAGAGGAGAGGAACTGAACCCCAGTGAGAGTCAGCACCTTCAGGAGAGGAGGAGGAGCTGAACCCCAGTGAGAGTCAGCACCTTCAGAAGAGGGGTGGGAGCTGAACCCCAGTGAGAGTCAGCACCTTCAGGCAGAGGATGGGGAGCTGAACCCCAGTGAGAGTCAGCACCTTCAGGAGGGGAGGGGGAGCTGAACCCTTGTGAGAGTCAGCAGCTTCAGGAGAGGGGGGGGGAGCTGAACCCCAGTGAGAGTCAGCACCTTCAGGGAGAGGAGGGGAGATGAACCCCAGTGAGAGTCAGCACCTTCAGGAGAGGAGGGGATAACCCTAGTGAGAGTCAGCACCTTTAGGAGAGGAGGGGGAGGTGAACCCCAGTGAGAGTCAGCAACTTCAGGAGAGGAGTGGGAGCTCAACCCCAGTGTGATTCAGCACCTTCAGGGAGAGGAGGGGAGATGAACCCCAGTGAGAGTCAGCACCTTCAGGGAGAGGAGAGGAACTGAACCCCAGTGAGAGTCAGCACCTTCAGGAGAGGAGGAGGAGCTGAACCCCAGTGAGAGTCAGCACCTTCAGAAGAGGGGTGCGAGCTGAACCCCAGTGAGAGTCAGCACCTTCAGGCAGAGGATGGGGAGCTGAACCCCAGTGAGAGTCAGCACCTTCAGGAGGGGAGGGGGAGCTGAACCCTTGTGAGAGTCAGCAGCTTCAGGAGAGGGGGGGGGAGCTGAACCCCAGTGAGAGTCAGCACCTTCAGGGAGAGGAGGGGAGATGAACCCCAGTGAGAGTCAGCACCTTCAGGAGAGGAGGGGATAACCCTAGTGAGAGTCAGCACCTTCAGGAGAGGAGGGGGAGGTGAACCCCAGTGAGAGTCAGCAACTTCAGGAGAGGAGTGGGAGCTCAACCCCAGTGAGATTCAGCACCTTCAGGGAGAGGAGGGGAGCTGAACCGCAGTGAGAGTCAGCACCTTCAGGGAGAGGAGGGGAGCTGAACCCCAGTGAGAGTCAGCACCTTCAGGAGAGGAGGGGGAGCTGAACCCCAGTGAGAGTCAGCAACTTCAGGGAGAGGAGGGGGAGCTGGACCCCAGTGAGAGTCAGCACCTTAAGGAGAGGAGGGGGAGCTGAACCCCAGAGAGAGTCAGCACCTTCTGGAGAGGAGGGGGAGCTGAACTCGAGAGAGAGTCAGCATCTTCTGGAGAGGAGGGGGAGCTGAACCCCAGTGAGAGTCAGCACCTTCAGGAGAGGAGGGGAGATGAACCCCAGTGAGAGTCAGCACCTTCTGGAGAGGAGGGGGAGCTGAATCCCAGTGAGAGTCAGCACCTTCAGCAGAGGAAGGGGAGGTGAACCCCAGTGAGAGTCAGCACCTTCAGGAGAGGAGGGGGATATCCCTAGTGAGAGTCAGCACCTTCAGGAGAGGAGGGGGAGGTGAACCCCAGTGAGAGTCAGCACCTTCAGGAGAGGAGGGGGAGCTGAACCCCAGTGAGAGTCAGCACCTTCAGGGCGAGGAGGGGAGCTGAAGCACAGTGAGAGTCAGCACCTTCAGGGAGAGGAGGGGAGCTGAACCAAAGTGAGAGTCAGCACCTTCAGGAGAGGAGGGGGAGCTGAACCCCAGTGAGAGTCAGCACCTTCAGGGAGAGGAGGGGGAGCTGAACCCCAGAGAGAGTCAGCACCTTCTGGAGAGGAGGGGGAGCTGAACCCCAGAGAGAGCCGGCAACTTCTGGAGAGGAGGGGGAGCTGAACCCCAGTGAGAGTCAGCACCTTCAGGAGAGGAGGGGAGATGAACCCCAGTGAGAGTCAGCACCTTCTGGAGAGGAGGAGGAACTGAACCCCAGTGAGAGTCAGCACCTTCAGCAGAGGAATGGGAGCTGAAACCCAGTGAGAGTCAGCACCTTCAGGGAGAGGAGGGGAGATGAACCCCAGTGAGAGTCAGCACCTTCAGGAGAGGACGGGGAGCTGAACCCCAGTGAGAGTCACCACCTTCAAGAGAGGAGGGGGAGCTGAACCCCAGTGAGAGTCAGCACCTTCAGGAGAGGAGGGGGAGCTGAACCCCAATGAAAGTGAGCACCTTCAGGAGTGGAGGCGGAGAACCCCAGTGAGAGTCAGCACCTTCACGAGGGGAGGGAGAGCTAAACCCCAGTGAGAGTCAGCACCTTCAGAAGAGGAGGGGGTCTAAACGCTAGTGAGAGTCAGCAGCTTCAGGAGAGGGGGGGGGGGAGCTGAACCCCAGTGAGAGACAGCAGCTTCATGAGAGGGTGGGGGGAGCTGAACCCCAGTGAGAGTCAGCGCCTTCTGGGGGAGGAGGGGAGCTGAACCCCAGTGAGAGTCAGCACCTTCAGGGAGAGGAGGGGGAGCTGAACCCCAGAGAGAGTCAGCACCTTCTGGACAGGAGGGGGAGCTGAACCCCAGAGAGAGTAAGCACCTTCAGGAGAGGAGTGGAGCTGAACCCCAGTGAGAGTCAGCACCTTCAGGAGAGGAGGGGGAGCTGAACCCCAGTGAGAGTCAGCACCTTTCGGGAGAGGAGGAGGGGGAGCTGAACCCCAGTGAGAGTCAGCACCTTCAGGGAGAGGAGCGGTGATGAACCCCAGTGAGAGTCAGCACCTTCAGGAGAGGAGGGGGAGCTGAACCACAGTGAGAGTCAGCACCTTCAGGGAGAGGAGAGGAACTGAACCCCAGTGAGAGTCAGCACCTTCAGGAGAGGAGGAGGAGCTGAACCCCAGTGAGAGTCAGCACCTTCAGAAGAGGAGGGGGAGCTGAACCCCAGTGAGAGTCAGCACCTTCAGGGAGAGGATGGGGAGCTGAACCCCAGTGAGAGTCAGCACCTTCAGGAGGGGAGGGGGGAGCTGAACCCTTGTGAGAGTCAGCAGCTTCAGGAGAGGGGGGGGGGGGAGCTGAACCCCAGTGAGAGTCAGCACCTTCAGGAGAGGAGGGGGAGCTGAACCCCAGTGAGAGTCAGCACCTTCAGGGCGAGGAGGGGAGCTGAAGCACAGTGAGAGTCAGCACCTTCAGGGAGAGGAGGGGAGCTGAACCACAGTGAGAGTCAGCACCTTCAGGAGAGGAGGGGGAGCTGAACCCCAGTGAGAGTCAGCACCTTCAGGGAGAGGAGGGGGAGCTGAACCCCAGAGAGAGTCAGCACCTTCTGGAGAGGAGGGGGAGCTGAACCCCAGAGAGAGCCGGCAACTTCTGGAGAGGAGGGGGAGCTGAACCCCAGTGAGAGTCAGCACCTTCAGGAGAGGAGGGGAGATGAACCCCAGTGAGAGTCAGCACCTTCTGGAGAGGAGGAGGAACTGAACCCCAGTGAGAGTCAGCACCTTCAGCAGAGGAATGGGAGCTGAAACCCAGTGAGAGTCAGCACCTTCAGGGAGAGGAGGGGAGATGAACCCCAGTGAGAGTCAGCACCTTCAGGAGAGGACGGGGAGCTGAACCCCAGTGAGAGTCACCACCTTCAAGAGAGGAGGGGGAGCTGAACCCCAGTGAGAGTCAGCACCTTCAGGAGAGGAGGGGGAGCTGAACCCCAATGAAAGTGAGCACCTTCAGGAGTGGAGGCGGAGAACCCCAGTGAGAGTCAGCACCTTCACGAGGGGAGGGAGAGCTAAACCCCAGTGAGAGTCAGCACCTTCAGAAGAGGAGGGGGTCTAAACGCCAGTGAGAGTCAGCAGCTTCAGGAGAGGGGGGGGGGGAGCTGAACCCCAGTGAGAGTCAGCAGCTTCATGAGAGGGTGGGGGGAGCTGAACCCCAGTGAGAGTCAGCGCCTTCTGGGGGAGGAGGGGAGCTGAACCCCAGTGAGAGTCAGCACCTTCAGGGAGAGGAGGGGGAGCTGAACCCCAGAGAGAGTCAGCACCTTCTGGACAGGAGGGGGAGCTGAACCCCAGAGAGAGTAAGCACCTTCAGGAGAGGAGTGGAGCTGAACCCCAGTGAGAGACAGCACCTTCAGGAGAGGAGGGGGAGCTGAACCCCAGTGAGAGTCAGCACCTTTCGGGAGAGGAGGAGGGGGAGCTGAACCCCAGTGAGAGTCAGCACCTTCAGGGAGAGGAGGGGTGATGAACCCCAGTGAGAGTCAGCACCTTCAGGAGAGGAGGGGGAGCTGAACCACAGTGAGAGTCAGCACCTTCAGGGAGAGGAGAGGAACTGAACCCCAGTGAGAGTCAGCACCTTCAGGAGAGGAGGAGGAGCTGAACCCCAGTGAGAGTCAGCACCTTCAGAAGAGGAGGGGGAGCTGAACCCCAGTGAGAGTCAGCACCTTCAGGGAGAGGATGGGGAGCTGAACTCCAGTGAGAGTCAGCACCTTCAGGAGGGGAGGGGGGAGCTGAACCCTTGTGAGAGTCAGCAGCTTCAGGAGAGGGGGGGGGGGGGAGCTGAACCCCTGTGAGAGTTAGCACCTTCAGGGAGAGGAGGGGAGCTGAACCCCAGTGAGAGTCAGCACCTTCAGGAGAGGAGGGGGATAACCCTAGTCAGAGTCAGCACCTTCAGCAGAGGAGGGGGAGGTGAACCCCAGTGAGAGCCAGCAACTTCAGGAGAGGAGTGGGAGTTCAACCCCAGTGAGATTCAGCACCTTCAGGGAGAGGAGGGGAGCTGAACCGCAGTGAGAGTCAGCACCTTCAGGGAGAGGAGGGGAGCTGAACCCCAGTGAGAGTCAGCACCTTCAGGAGAGGAGGGGGAGATGAACCCCAGTGAGAGTCAGCAACTTCAGGGAGAGGAGTGGGAGCTGGACACCAGTGAGAGTCAGCACCTTAAGGAGAGGAGGGGGAGCTGAACCCCAGAGAGAGTCAGCACCTTCTGGAGAGGAGGGGGAGCTGAACTCCAGAGAGAGTCAGCATCTTCTGGAGAGGAGGGGGAGCTGAACCCCAGTGAGAGTCAGCACCTTCAGGGAGAGGATGGGGAGCTGAACCCCAGTGAGAGTCAGCACCTTCAGGAGAGGAGGGGGAGTTGAACCCCAATGAGAGTCAGCACCTTCAGGAGTGGAGGGGGAGAACCCCAGTGAGAGTCAGCACCTTCACGAGGGGAGGGAGAGCTAAACCCCAGTGATAGTCAGCAGCTTCAGGAGAGGGGGGGAGCTGAACCCCAGTGAGATTCAGCAGCTTCAGGAGAGGGGGGGATCTGAACCGCAGTGAGAGTCAGCACCTTCAGGGAGAGGAGGGGGAGCTGAACCCCAGTGAGAGTCAGCACCTTCAGGAGAGGAGGGGGAAACCCCAGTGAGAGTCAGCACCTTCAGGAGAGGAGGGGAGGTGAACCCCAGTGAGAGTCAGCACCTTCAGGAGAGGAGGGGCAGCTGAACCCCAGTGAGAGTCAGCACCTTCATGAGAGGAATGGGAGCAGAACCCCAGTGAGAGTCAGCACCTTCAGGAGAGGAGGGGCAGCTGAACCCCAGTGAGAGTCAGCACCTTCAGGAGAGGAGGGGGAGCCGAACCCCAGTGAGAGTCAGCACCTTCAGGGAGAGGAGGGGAGCTGAACCGCAGTGAGAGTCAGCACCTTCAGGAGAGGAGGGGGAGATGAACCCCAGTGAGAGTCAGCATCGTCATGGAGAGGAGGGGGAGCTGAACCCCAGAGAGAGTCAGCACCTTCTGGAGAGGAGGGGGAGCTGAACCCCAGAGAGAGTCAGCATCTTCTGGATAGGAGGGGGAGCTGAACCCCAGCGAGAGTCAGCACCTTCAGGAGAGGAGGGGAGATGAACCCCAGTGAGATTCAGCACCTTCTGGAGAGGAGGGGGAGCTGAAACCCAGTGAGAGTCAGCACCTTTAGCAGAGGAAGGAGAGCTGAACCCCAGTGAGAGCCAGCACCTTCAGGGAGAGGAGGGGAGATGAACCCCAGTGAGAGTCAGCACCTTCAGGAGAGGAGGAGGAGCTGAACCCCAGTGAGAGTCAGCACCTTCAGGGAGAGGAGGGGAGATGAACCCCAGTGAGAGTCAGCACCTTCAGGAGAGGAGGGGCAGCTGGACCCCAGTGAGAGTCAGCACCTTCAGGGAGAGTAGGGGAGATGAACCCCAGTGAGAGTCAGCACCTTCAGGGAGAGGATGGGGAGCTGAACCCCATTGAGAGTCAGCACCTTCAGGAGAGCAGGGTGAGCTGAACCCCAATGAGAGTCAGCACCTTCAGGAGGGGAGGGGGAGCTGAACCCCATTGAGAGTCAGCACCTTCAGGAGTGGAGGGGGAGAACCCCAGTGAGAGTCAGCACCTTCACGAGGGGAGGGAGAGCTAAACCGCAGTGAGAGTCAGCAGCTTCAGGAGAGGGGGGGATCTGAACCCCAGTGAGAGTCAGCACCTTTAGGGAGAGGAGGGGAGCTGAACCCCAGTGAGAGTCAGCACCTTCAGGGAGAGGAGGGGAGCTGAACCCCAGTGAGAGTCAGCACCTTCAGGAGAGGAGGGGGAGCTGAACCCCAGTGAGAGTCAGCACCTTTCGGGAGAGGATGGGGAGCTCAACCCCAGTGAGAGTCAGCACCTTCAGGGAGAGGAGAGGGAGCTGAACCCCAGTGAGAGTCAGCACCTTCAGGTAGAGGAGGGGAGATGAACCCCAGTGAGTGTCAGTACCTTCAGGAGAGGAAGGGGAGTTGAACCCCAGTGAGTGTCAGCACCTTCAGGAGAGGAAGGGGAGTTGAACCCCAGTGAGAGACAGCACCTTCAGGGAGAGGAGGGGAGATGAACCCCAGTGAGAGTCAGCACCTTCATGAGAGGAATGGGAGCTGAACCCTTCTGAAGAGGAGGGGGACTTCAACCCCAGTGAGAGTCAGCACCTTCAGGAGAGGAGGGGGAGCTGAACCCCAGTGAGAGTCAGCACCTTCTGGAGAGGAGGGGAGATGAACCCCAGTGAGAGTCAGTACCTTCAGGAGAGGAGGGGGAGCTGAACCCGAGTGAGAGTCAGCACCTTCAGGGAGAAGATGGGGAGCTCAACCCCAGTGAGAGTCAGCACCTTCAGGAGACGTGGGGGAGCTGAACCCCAGTGAGCGTCAGCACCTTCAGGGAGAGGATGGGGAGCTCAACCCCAGTAAGAGTCAGCACCTTCTGGAGAGGAGGGGGAGCTGAACCCCAGTGAGAGTCAGCACCTTCAGGATAGGAGGGGGAGCTGAACCCTAGTGAGAGTCAGCACCTTCAGGAGAGGAGGGGGAGCTGAACCCCAGTGAGAGTCAGCACCTTCAGGGAGAGGAGGGGAGATGAACCCCAGTGCGAGTCAGCACCTTCAGGGAGAGGAGGGGAGATGAACCCGAGTGAGAGTCAGCACCTTCAGGAGAGGAGGGGGAGCTGAACCCCAGTGAGAGACAGCACCTTCAGGGCGAGGCGGGGGAGCTGAACCCCAATGAGAGTCAGCACCTTCAGGAGGGGAGCGGGAGATGAACCCCAGTGAGAGTCAGCGCCTTCAGCAGAGGAGGGGAGTTGAACCTCAGTGATAGTCACCACCTTCAGTGGAGGAGAGAACCTGAACCCCAGTGAGAGTCAGCACCTTCAGGAGGGGAGGGGAGCTGAACCCCAGTGAGAGTCAGCACCTTCAGGAGAGGAGGGGGAGCTGAACACCAGTGAGAGTCAGCAGCTTCAGGAGAGGACGGGAGCTGAACCCCAGTGAGAGTCAGCACCTTCAGGGAGAGGAGGGGAGATGAAACCCAGTGAGAGTCAGCACCTTCTGGAGAGGAGGGGGAGCTGAACACCAGTGAGAGTCAGCAGCTTCAGGAGAGGACGGGAGCTGAACCCCAGTGAGAGTCAGCACCTTCAGGGAGAGGAGGGGAGATGAAACCCAGTGAGAGTCAGCACCTTCTGGAGAGAAGGGGGAGCTGAACCCCAGTGAGAGTCAGCACCTTCAGCAGAGGAGCGGGAGCTGAACCCCAGTGAGAGTCAGCACCTTCAGGGAGAGGATGGGAGATGAACCCCAGTGAGAGTCAGCACCTTCAGGAGAGAAGGGAGAGCTGAACCCCAGTGAGAGTCAGCACCTTCAGGGAGAGGAGAGGAACTGAACCCCAGTGAGAGTCAGCACCTACTGGAGAGGAGGGGGAGCTGAACCCCTTTGAGAATCAGCACCTTCAGGAGAGGAGGGGAGGCTGCACATCAGTGAGAGTCAGCACCTTCAGGGAGAGGATGGGGAGCTGAACCCCAGTGAGAGTCAGCACCTTCAGGAGGGGAGGGGGAGCTGAACCCCAGTGAGAGTCAGCACCTTCAGGAGAGGATGGGGAGCTGAACCCCAATGAGAGTCAGCACCTTCAGGAGTGCAGGGGGAGAACCCCAGTGAGAGTCAGCACCTTCACGAGGGGAGGGAGTGCTAAAACCCAGTGAGAGTCAGCAGCTTCAGGAGAGGGGGGAGCTGAACCCCAGTGAGAGTCAGCAGCTTCAGGAGAGGGGGGGGAGCTGAACCCCAGTGAGAGTCAGCACCTTCTGGGAGAGGAGGGGAGCTGAACCCCAGTGAGAGTCAGCACCTTCAGGAGAGGAGGGGGATAACCCCAGTGTGAGTCAGCACCTTCAGGAAAGGAGGGGGAGGTGAACCCCAGTGAGAGTCAGCACCTTCAGGAGAGGAGGGGCAGCTGAACCCCAGTGAGAGTCAGCACCTTCAGGAGAGGAGTGGGAGCTGAACCCCAGTGAGAGTCAGCACCTTCAGGGAGAGGAGGGGAGCTGAACCCCAGTGAGAGTCAGCACCTTCAGGAGAGGAGGGGGAGCTGAACCCCAGTGAGAGTCAGCACCTTCACGGAGAGGAGGGGGAGCTGAACCCCAGAAAGAGTCAGCACCTTCTGGAGAGGAGGGGGAGCTGAACCCCAGAGAGAGTCAGCACCTTCAGGGAGAGGAGGGGGAGCTGAACCCCAGAAAGAGTCAGCATCTTCTGGAGAGGAGGGGGAGCTGAACCCCAGTGAGAGTCAGCACCTTCAGGAGAGGAGGGGAGATGAACCCCAGTGAGAGTCAGCTCCTTCTGGAGAGGAGGGGGAGCTGAATCCCAGTGAGAGTCAGCAACTTTAGCAGAGGAAGGGGAGCTGAACCTCAGTGAGAGTCAGCACCTTCAGGGAGAGGAGGGGAGATGAACCCCAGTGAGAGTCAGCACCTTCAGGAGAGGAGGGGGAGCTGAACCCCAGTGAGAGTCACCACCTTCTGGAGAGGAGGTGGAGCTGAAACCCAGTGAGAGTCTGCACCTTCAGCAGAGGAGGGGGAGCGGACCCCAGTGAGAGTCAGCACCTTCAGGGAGAGGAGGGGGAGCTGAACCCCAGTAAGAGTCAGCACCTTCAGGGAGAGGAGGGGAGATGAACCCCAGTGAGAGTCAGCACCTTCAGGAGCGGAGGGGGTGCTGAACCCCAGTGAGAGTCAGCACCTTCAGGAGAGCAGGTGGAGCTGAACCCCAATGAGAGTCAGTATCTTCAGGAGTGGAGGGGGAGAACCCCAGTGAGAGTCAGCACCTTCACGAGGGGAGGGAGAGCTAAACCCCAGTGAGAGTCAGCAGCTTCAGGACAGGGGGGGAGCTGAACCCCAGTGAGAGTCAGCACCTTCAGGGAGAGGAGGGGAGTTGAACCCCAGTGAGAGTCAGCACCTTCAGGAGAGGAGAGGGAGGTGAACCCCAGTGAGAGTAGCAACTTCAGCGAGAGGAGGGGAGCTGAACCCCAGTGAGAGTCAGCACCTTCAGGGAGAGGATGGGGAGCTGAACCCCAGTGAGATTCAGCACCTTCAGGGATAGGAGGGGAGCTGAACCGCAGTGAGAGTCAGCCCCTTCAGGGAGAGGAGGGGAGCTGAATCCCAGTGAGAGTCAGCACCTTCAGAAGAGGAGGGGCAGCTGAACCCCAGTGAGAGTCAGCAACTTCAGGGAGAGGAGGGGGAGCTGGACCCCAGTGAGAGTCAGCACCTTAAGGAGAGGAGGGGGAGCTGAACCCCAGAGAGAGTCTGCACCTTCTGGAGAGGAGGGGGAGCTGAACTCCAGAGAGAGTCAGCATCTTCTGGAGAGGAGGGGGAGCTGAACCCCAGTGAGAGTCAGCACCTTCAGGAGAGGAGGGGAGATGAACCCCAGTGAGAGTCAGCACCTTCTGGAGAGGAGGGGGAGCTGAATCCCAGTGAGAGTCAGCACCTTCAGCAGAGGAAGGGGAGCTGAACCCCAGTGAGAGTCAGCACCTTCAGGAGAGGAGGGGAGATGAACTCCAGTGAGAGTCAGTACCTTCAGGGAGAGGAGGGGTGATGAACCCTAGTGAGAGTCAGCACCTTCTGGAGAGGAGCAGGAGCTGAACCCCAGTGAGAGTCAGCACCTTCAGGAGAGGAGGGGGAAACCCCAGTGAGAGTCAGCACCTTCATGAGAGGAGGGGAGGTGAACCCCAGTGAGAGTCAGCACCTTCAGGAGAGGAGGGGCAGCTGAACCCCAGTGAGAGTCAGCACCTTCATGAGAGGAATGGGAGCAGAACCCCAGTGAGAGTCAGCACCTTCAGGAGAGGAGGGGCAGCTGAACCCCAGTGAGAGTCAGCACCTTCAGGAGAGGAGGGGGAGCCGAACCCCAGTGAGAGTCAGCACCTTCAGGGAGAGGAGGGGAGCTGAACCGGAGTGAGAGTCAGCACCTTCAGGAGAGGAGGGGGAGATGAACCCCAGTGAGAGTCAGCATCGTCATGGAGAGGAGGGGGAGCTGAACCCCAGAGAGAGTCAGCACCTTCTGGAGAGGAGGGGGAGCTGAACCCCAGAGAGAGTCAGCATCTTCTGGATAGGAGGGGGAGCTGAACCCCAGCGAGAGTCAGCACCTTCAGGAGAGGAGGGGAGATGAACCCCAGTGAGAGTCAGCACCTTCTGGAGAGGAGGGGGAGCTGAAACCCAGTGAGAGTCAGCACCTTTAGCAGAGGAAGGAGAGCTGAACCCCAGTGAGAGCCAGCACCTTCAGGGAGAGGAGGGGAGATGAACCCCAGTGAGAGTCAGCACCTTCAGGAGAGGAGGAGGAGCTGAACCCCAGTGAGAGTCAGCACCTTCAGGGAGAGGAGGGGAGATGAACCCCAGTGAGAGTCAGCACCTTCAGGAGAGGAGGGGCAGCTGGACCCCAGTGAGAGTCAGCACCTTCAGGGAGAGTAGGGGAGATGAACCCCAGTGAGAGTCAGCACCTTCAGGGAGAGGATGGGGAGCTGAACCCCATTGAGAGTCAGCACCTTCAGGAGAGCAGGGTGAGCTGAACCCCAATGAGAGTCAGCACCTTCAGGAGGGGAGGGGGAGCTGAACCCCATTGAGAGTCAGCACCTTCAGGAGTGGAGGGGGAGAACCCCAGTGAGAGTCAGCACCTTCACGAGGGGAGGGAGAGCTAAACCGCAGTGAGAGTCAGCAGCTTCAGGAGAGGGGGGGATCTGAACCCCAGTGAGAGTCAGCACCTTTAGGGAGAGGAGGGGAGCTGAACCCCAGTGAGAGTCAGCACCTTCAGGGAGAGGAGGGGAGCTGAACCCCAGTGAGAGTCAGCACCTTCAGGAGAGGAGGGGGAGCTGAACCCCAGTGAGAGTCAGCACCTTTCGGGAGAGGATGGGGAGCTCAACCCCAGTGAGAGTCAGCACCTTCAGGGAGAGGAGAGGGAGCTGAACCCCAGTGAGAGTCAGCACCTTCAGGTAGAGGAGGGGAGATGAACCCCAGTGAGTGTCAGTACCTTCAGGAGAGGAAGGGGAGTTGAACCCCAGTGAGTGTCAGCACCTTCAGGAGAGGAAGGGGAGTTGAACCCCAGTGAGAGACAGCACCTTCAGGGAGAGGAGGGGAGATGAACCCCAGTGAGAGTCAGCACCTTCATGAGAGGAATGGGAGCTGAACCCTTCTGAAGAGGAGGGGGACTTCAACCCCAGTGAGAGTCAGCACCTTCAGGAGAGGAGGGGGAGCTGAACCCCAGTGAGAGTCAGCACCTTCTGGAGAGGAGGGGAGATGAACCCCAGTGAGAGTCAGTACCTTCAGGAGAGGAGGGGGAGCTGAACCCGAGTGAGAGTCAGCACCTTCAGGGAGAAGATGGGGAGCTCAACCCCAGTGAGAGTCAGCACCTTCAGGAGACGTGGGGGAGCTGAACCCCAGTGAGCGTCAGCACCTTCAGGGAGAGGATGGGGAGCTCAACCCCAGTAAGAGTCAGCACCTTCTGGAGAGGAGGGGGAGCTGAACCCCAGTGAGAGTCAGCACCTTCAGGATAGGAGGGGGAGCTGAACCCTAGTGAGAGTCAGCACCTTCAGGAGAGGAGGGGGAGCTGAACCCCAGTGAGAGTCAGCACCTTCAGGGAGAGGAGGGGAGATGAACCCCAGTGCGAGTCAGCACCTTCAGGGAGAGGAGGGGAGATGAACCCGAGTGAGAGTCAGCACCTTCAGGAGAGGAGGGGGAGCTGAACCCCAGTGAGAGACAGCACCTTCAGGGCGAGGCGGGGGAGCTGAACCCCAATGAGAGTCAGCACCTTCAGGAGGGGAGCGGGAGATGAACCCCAGTGAGAGTCAGCGCCTTCAGCAGAGGAGGGGAGTTGAACCTCAGTGATAGTCACCACCTTCAGTGGAGGAGAGAACCTGAACCCCAGTGAGAGTCAGCACCTTCAGGAGGGGAGGGGAGCTGAACCCCAGTGAGAGTCAGCACCTTCAGGAGAGGAGGGGGAGCTGAACACCAGTGAGAGTCAGCAGCTTCAGGAGAGGACGGGAGCTGAACCCCAGTGAGAGTCAGCACCTTCAGGGAGAGGAGGGGAGATGAAACCCAGTGAGAGTCAGCACCTTCTGGAGAGGAGGGGGAGCTGAACACCAGTGAGAGTCAGCAGCTTCAGGAGAGGACGGGAGCTGAACCCCAGTGAGAGTCAGCACCTTCAGGGAGAGGAGGGGAGATGAAACCCAGTGAGAGTCAGCACCTTCTGGAGAGAAGGGGGAGCTGAACCCCAGTGAGAGTCAGCACCTTCAGCAGAGGAGCGGGAGCTGAACCCCAGTGAGAGTCAGCACCTTCAGGGAGAGGATGGGAGATGAACCCCAGTGAGAGTCAGCACCTTCAGGAGAGAAGGGAGAGCTGAACCCCAGTGAGAGTCAGCACCTTCAGGGAGAGGAGAGGAACTGAACCCCAGTGAGAGTCAGCACCTACTGGAGAGGAGGGGGAGCTGAACCCCTTTGAGAATCAGCACCTTCAGGAGAGGAGGGGAGGCTGCACATCAGTGAGAGTCAGCACCTTCAGGGAGAGGATGGGGAGCTGAACCCCAGTGAGAGTCAGCACCTTCAGGAGGGGAGGGGGAGCTGAACCCCAGTGAGAGTCAGCACCTTCAGGAGAGGATGGGGAGCTGAACCCCAATGAGAGTCAGCACCTTCAGGAGTGCAGGGGGAGAACCCCAGTGAGAGTCAGCACCTTCACGAGGGGAGGGAGTGCTAAAACCCAGTGAGAGTCAGCAGCTTCAGGAGAGGGGGGAGCTGAACCCCAGTGAGAGTCAGCAGCTTCAGGAGAGGGGGGGGAGCTGAACCCCAGTGAGAGTCAGCACCTTCTGGGAGAGGAGGGGAGCTGAACCCCAGTGAGAGTCAGCACCTTCAGGAGAGGAGGGGGATAACCCCAGTGTGAGTCAGCACCTTCAGGAAAGGAGGGGGAGGTGAACCCCAGTGAGAGTCAGCACCTTCAGGAGAGGAGGGGCAGCTGAACCCCAGTGAGAGTCAGCACCTTCAGGAGAGGAGTGGGAGCTGAACCCCAGTGAGAGTCAGCACCTTCAGGGAGAGGAGGGGAGCTGAACCCCAGTGAGAGTCAGCACCTTCAGGAGAGGAGGGGGAGCTGAACCCCAGTGAGAGTCAGCACCTTCACGGAGAGGAGGGGGAGCTGAACCCCAGAAAGAGTCAGCACCTTCTGGAGAGGAGGGGGAGCTGAACCCCAGAGAGAGTCAGCACCTTCAGGGAGAGGAGGGGGAGCTGAACCCCAGAAAGAGTCAGCATCTTCTGGAGAGGAGGGGGAGCTGAACCCCAGTGAGAGTCAGCACCTTCAGGAGAGGAGGGGAGATGAACCCCAGTGAGAGTCAGCTCCTTCTGGAGAGGAGGGGGAGCTGAATCCCAGTGAGAGTCAGCAACTTTAGCAGAGGAAGGGGAGCTGAACCTCAGTGAGAGTCAGCACCTTCAGGGAGAGGAGGGGAGATGAACCCCAGTGAGAGTCAGCACCTTCAGGAGAGGAGGGGGAGCTGAACCCCAGTGAGAGTCACCACCTTCTGGAGAGGAGGTGGAGCTGAAACCCAGTGAGAGTCTGCACCTTCAGCAGAGGAGGGGGAGCGGACCCCAGTGAGAGTCAGCACCTTCAGGGAGAGGAGGGGGAGCTGAACCCCAGTAAGAGTCAGCACCTTCAGGGAGAGGAGGGGAGATGAACCCCAGTGAGAGTCAGCACCTTCAGGGAGAGGATGGGGAGCTGAACCCCAGTGAGAGTCAGCACCTTCAGGAGCGGAGGGGGTGCTGAACCCCAGTGAGAGTCAGCACCTTCAGGAGAGCAGGTGGAGCTGAACCCCAATGAGAGTCAGTATCTTCAGGAGTGGAGGGGGAGAACCCCAGTGAGAGTCAGCACCTTCACGAGGGGAGGGAGAGCTAAACCCCAGTGAGAGTCAGCAGCTTCAGGACAGGGGGGGAGCTGAACCCCAGTGAGAGTCAGCACCTTCAGGGAGAGGAGGGGAGTTGAACCCTAGTGAGAGTCAGCACCTTCAGGAGAGGAGAGGGAGGTGAACCCCAGTGAGAGTAGCAACTTCAGCGAGAGGAGGGGAGCTGAACCCCAGTGAGAGTCAGCACCTTCAGGGAGAGGATGGGGAGCTGAACCCCAGTGAGATTCAGCACCTTCAGGGATAGGAGGGGAGCTGAACCGCAGTGAGAGTCAGCCCCTTCAGGGAGAGGAGGGGAGCTGAATCCCAGTGAGAGTCAGCACCTTCAGAAGAGGAGGGGCAGCTGAACCCCAGTGAGAGTCAGCAACTTCAGGGAGAGGAGGGGGAGCTGGACCCCAGTGAGAGTCAGCACCTTAAGGAGAGGAGGGGGAGCTGAACCCCAGAGAGAGTCTGCACCTTCTGGAGAGGAGGGGGAGCTGAACTCCAGAGAGAGTCAGCATCTTCTGGAGAGGAGGGGGAGCTGAACCCCAGTGAGAGTCAGCACCTTCAGGAGAGGAGGGGAGATGAACCCCAGTGAGAGTCAGCACCTTCTGGAGAGGAGGGGGAGCTGAATCCCAGTGAGAGTCAGCACCTTCAGCAGAGGAAGGGGAGCTGAACCCCAGTGAGAGTCAGCACCTTCAGGAGAGGAGGGGAGATGAACTCCAGTGAGAGTCAGTACCTTCAGGGAGAGGAGGGGTGATGAACCCTAGTGAGAGTCAGCACCTTCTGGAGAGGAGCAGGAGCTGAACCCCAGTGAGAGTCAGCACCTTCAGTAGAGGAGGGGGAGCTGAACCCCAGTGAGAGTCAGCACCTTCAGGGAGAGGAGGGGAGATGAACCACAGTGAGAGTCAACACCTTCAGGGAGAGGTGAGGAACTGAACCCCAGTGAGAGTCAGCACCTTCAGGAGAGGAGGAGGAGCTGAACCCCAGTGAGAGACATCACCTTCAGAAGAGGAGGGGGAGCTGAACCCCAGTGAGAGTCAGCACCTTCAGGGAGAGGATGGGGAGCTGAACCCCAGTGAGAGTCAGCACCTTCAGGAGAGGAGGTGGAGCTGAACCCTTGTGAGAGTCAGCAGCGTCAGGAGAGGGGGGGGGGAGCTGAACCCCAGTGAGAGTCAGCACCTTCAGGGAGAGGAGGGGAGCTGAACCCCAGTGAGAGTCAGCACCTTCAGGAGAGGAAGGGGATAACGCTAGTGAGAGTCAGCACCTTCAGGAGAGGAGGGGGAGGTGAACCCCAGTGAGAGTCAGCACCTTCAGGAGAGGAGGGGGAACTGAACCCCAGTGAGAGTCAGCACCTTCAGGGAGAGGAGGGGAGCTGAACCGCAGTGAGAGTCAGCACCTTCAGGGAGAGGAGGGGAGCTGAACCCCAGTGAGAGTCAGCACCTTCAGGAGAGGAGGGGGAGCTGAACCCCAGTGAGAGTCAGCAAGGTCAGGGAGAGGAGGGGGAGCTGGACCCCAGTGAGAGTCAGCACCTTAAGGAAAGGAGGGGGAGCTGCACCCCAGAGAGAGTCAGCACCTTCTGGAGAGGAGGGGGAGCTGAACTCCAGAGAGAGTCAGCATCTTCTGGAGCGGACGGCTGCTGAACCCCAGTGAGAGTCAGCACCTTCAGGACAGGAGGGGAGATGAACCCCAGTGAGAGTCAGCACCTTCTGGAGAGGAGGGGGAGCTGAACCCCAGTGAGAGTCAGCACCTTCAGCAGAGGAAGGGGAGCTGAACCCCAGTGAGAGTCATCACCTTCAGGAGAGGAGGGCGATAATCCTAGTGAGGGTCAGCACCTTCAGGAGAGGAGGGGGAGGTGAACCCCAGTGAGAGTCAGCACCTTCAGGAGAGGAGGGGGAGCTGAACCCCAGTGAGAGTCAGCACCTCCAGGGAGAGGAGGGGAGCTGAACCACAGTGAGAGTCTGCACCTTCAGGGAGAGGAGGGGAGCTGAACCACAGTGAGAGTCAGCATCTTCAGGAGAGGAGGGGGAACTGAACCCCAGTGAGAGTCAGCACCTTCAGGGAGAGGAGGGGGAGCTGAACCCCAGAGAGAGTCAGCACCTTCTGGAGAGGAGGGGGAGCTGAACCCCAGAGAGAGCCGGCATCTTCTGGAGAGGAAGGGGAGCTGAACCCCAGTGAGAGTTAGCACCTTCAGGAGAGGAGGGGAGATGAACCCCAGTGAGAGTCAGCACCTTCTGGAGAGGAGGAGGAGCTGAACCCCAGTGAGAGTCAGCACCTTCAGCAGAGGAATGGGAGCTGAAACCCAGTGAGAGTCAGCACCTTCAGGGAGAGGAGGGGAGATGAACCCCAGTGAGAGTCAGCACCTTCAGGAGAGGAGGGGGAGCTGAACCCCAGTGAGAGTCACCACCTTAAAGAGAGGAGGGGGAGCTGAACCCCAGTTAGAGTCAGCACCTTCAGGAGAGGAGGGGGAGCTGAACCCCAATGAAAGTCAGCACCTTCAGGAGTGGAGGCGGAGAACCCCAGTGAGAGTCAGCACCTTCACGAGGGGAGGGAGAGCTAAACCCGAGTGAGAGTCAGCACCTTCAGAAGAGGAGGGGGTCTAAACGCCAGTGAGAGTCAGCACCTTCAGGGAGAGGAGGGGGAGCTGAACCCCAGAGAGAGTAAGCACCTTCAGGAGAGGAGGGGAGCTGAACACCAGTGAGAGTCAGCAGCTTCATGTGAGGGGGGGGGGAGCTGAACCCCAGTGAGAGTCAGCACCTTCTGGGAGAGGAGGGGAGCTGAACCCCAGTGAGAGTCAGCACCTTCAGGAGAGGAGGGGAGCTGAACCCCAGTGAGAGTCAGCACCTTCAGGGAGAGGAGGGGGAGCTGAACCCCAGAGAGAGTAAGCACCTTCAGGAGAGGAGGGGAGCTGAACACCAGTGAGAGTCAGCACCTTCAGGGAGAGGAGGGGGAGCTGAACCCCAGAGAGAGTCAGCACCTTCTGGACAGGAGGGGGAGCTGAACCCCAGAGAGAGTAAGCACCTTCAGGAGAGGAGGGGAGCTGAACCCCAGTGAGAGTCAGCACCTTTCGGGAGAGGAGGGGTGATGAACCCCAGTGAGAGTCAGCACCTTCAGGAGAGGAGGGGGAGCTGAACCACAGTGAGAGTCAGCACCTTCAGGGAGAGGAGAGGAACTGAACCCCAGTGAGAGTCAGCACCTTCAGGAGAGGAGGAGGAGCTGAACCCCAGTGAGAGTCAGCACCTTCAGAAGAGGAGGGGGAGCTGAACCCCAGTGAGAGTCAGCACCTTCAGGGAGAGGATGGGGAGCTGAAACCCAGTGAGAGTCAGCACCTTCAGGAGGGGAGGGGGAGCTGAACCCTTGTGAGAGTCAGCAGCTTCAGGAGAGGGGGGGGGGGAGCTGAACCCCAGTGAGAGTTAGCACCTTCAGGGAGAGGAGGGGAGCTGAACCCCAGTGAGAGTCAGCACCTTCAGGAGAGGAGGGGGATAACCCTAGTCAGAGTCAGCACCTTCAGGAGAGGAGGGGGAGCTGAACCCCAGTGAGAGTCAGCACCTTCAGGGAGAGGAGGGGAGCTGAAGCACAGTGAGAGTCAGCACCTTCAGGGAGAGGAGGGGAGCTGAACCACAGTGAGAGTCAGCACCTTCAGGAGAGGAGGGGGAGCTGAACCCCAGTGAGAGTCAGCACCTTCAGGAGAGGAGGGGGAGCTGAACCCCAGTGAGAGTCAGCACCTTCTGGAGAGGAGGGGGAGCTGAACCCCAGAGAGAGTCAGCACCTTTCGGGAGAGGAGGGGTGATGAACCCCAGTGAGAGTCAGCACCTTCAGGAGAGGAGGGGGAGCTGAACCACAGTGAGAGTCAGCACCTTCAGGGAGAGGAGAGGAACTGAACCCCAGTGAGAGTCAGCACCTTCAGAAGAGGAGGGGGAGCTGAACCCCAGTGAGAGTCAGCACCTTCAGGGAGAGGATGGGGAGCTGAACCCCAGTGAGAGTCAGCACCTTCAGGAGGGGAGGGGGAGCTGAACCCTTGTGAGAGTCAGCAGCTTCAGGAGAGGGGGGGGAGCTGAACCCCAGTGAGAGTTAGCACCTTCAGGGAGAGGAGGGGAGCTGAACCCCAGTGAGAGTCAGCACCTTCAGGAGAGGAGGGGAATAACCCTAGTCAGAGTCAGCACCTTCAGGAGAGGAGGGGGAGCTGAACCCCAGTGAAAGTCAGCACCTTCAGGGAGAGGAGGGGAGCTGAAGCACAGTGAGAGTCAGCACCTTCAGGGAGAGGAGGGTAGCTGAACCTCAGTGATAGTCAGCACCTTCAGGAGAGGAGGGGGAGCTGAACCCCAGTGAGAGTCAGCACTTTCAGGGAGAGGAGGGGGAGCTGAACCCCAGAGAGAGTCAGCACCTTCTGGAGAGGAGGGGGAGCTGAACCCCAGAGAGAGTCAGCATCTTCTGGAGAGGAGGGGGAGCTGAACCCCAGTGAGAGTCAGCACCTTCAGGAGAGGAGGGGAGATGAACCCCAGTGAGAGTCAGCACCTTCTGGAGAGGAGGGGGAGCTGAACCCCAGTGAGAGTCAGCACCTTCAGCAGAGAAAGGGGAGCTGAACCCCAGTGAGAGTCAGCACCTTCAGGGAGAGGAGGGGAGATGAACCCCAGTGAGAGTCAGCACCTTCAGGGAGAGGAGAGGAACTGAACCCCAGTGAGAGTCAGCACCTTCAGGAGAGGAGGAGGAGCTGAACCCCAGTGAGAGTCAGCACCTTCAGAAGAGGAGTGGGAGCTGAACCCCAGTGAGAGTCAGCACCTTCAGGAGAGGAGGGGATAACCCTAGTGAGAGTCAGCACCTTCAGGAGAGGAGGGGGAGGTGAACCCCAGTGAGAGTCAGCAACTTCAGGAGAGGAGTGGGAGCTCAACCCCAGTGAGATTCAGCACCTTCAGGGAGAGGAGGGGAGATGAACCGCAGTGAGAGTCAGCACCTTCAGGGAGAGGAGGGGAGCTGAACCCCAGTGAGAGTCAGCACCTTCAGGAGAGGAGGGGGAGCTGAACCCCAGTGAGAGTCAGCACCTTCAGGGAGAGGAGGGGGAGCTGGACCCCAGTGAGAGTCAGCACCTTAAGGAGAGGAGGGGGAGCTGAACCCCAGTGAGAGTCAGCACCTTCAGGAGAGGAGGGGAGATGAACCCCAGTGAGAGTCAGCACCTTCTGGAGAGGAGGGGGAGCTGAATCCCAGTGAGAGTCAGCACCTTCAGCAGAGGAAGGGGAGCTGAACCCCAGTGAGAGTCAGCACCTTCAGGAGAGGAGGGGGATAACCCTAGTGAGAGTCAGCACCTTCAGGAGAGGAGGGGGAGGTGAACCCCAGTGAGAGTCAGCACCTTCAGGAGAGGAGGGGGAGCTGAACCCCAGTGAGAGTCAGCACCTTCAGGGCGAGGAGGGGAGCTGAAGCACAGTGAGAGTCAGCACCTTCAGGGAGAGGAGGGGAGCTGAACCACAGTGAGAGTCAGCACCTTCAGGAGAGGAGGGGGAGCTGAACCCCAGTGAGAGTCAGCACCTTCAGGGAGAGGAGGGGTAGCTGAACCCCAGAGAGAGTCAGTACCTTCTGGAGAGGAGGGGGAGCTGAACCCCAGAGAGAGTCAGCATCTTCTGGAGAGGAGGGGGTGCTGAACCCCAGTGAGAGTCAGCACCTTCAGGAGAGGAGGGGAGCTGAACCCCAGTGAGAGTCAGCACCTTCAGCAGAGGAGGGGGAGAGGAACCCCAGTGAGACTCAGCACCTTCAGCAGAGGAGGGGGAGCTGAACCCCAGTGAGAGTCAGCACCTTCAGGAGAGGAGGGGAGCTGAACCCCAGTGAGAGTCAGCACCTTCGGGGAGAGGATGGGGAGCTGAACCCCAGTGAGAGTCAGCACCTTCAGGAGGGGAGGGGGAGCTGAACCCCAGTGAGAGTCAGCACCTTCAGGAGAGGAGGGGGAGTTGAACCCCAATGAAAGTCAGCACCTTCAGGAGTGGAGGCGGAGAACCCCAGTGAGAGTCAGCACCTTCACGAGGGGAGGGGATCTAAACCCCAGTGAGAATCAGCACCTTCAGGAGAGGAGGGGATCTAAACCCCAGTGAGAGTCAGCAGCTTCAGGAGAGGGGGGAGGCTGAACCCCAGTGAGAGTCAGCAGCTTTAAGAGAGTGGGGGGGGAGCTGAACCCCAGTGAGAGTCAGCACCTTCTGGGAGAGGAGGGGAGCTGAACCCCAGTGAGAGTCAGCACCTTCAGGAGAGGAGGGGAGCTGAACCCCAGTGAGAGTCAGCACCTTCAGGGAGAGGAGGGGAGTTGAACCCTAGTGAGAGTCAGCACCTTCAGGAGAGGAGAGGGAGGTGAACCCCAGTGAGAGTAGCAACTTCAGCGAGAGGAGGGGAGCTGAACCCCAGTGAGAGTCAGCACCTTCACGAGGGGAGGGAGAGCTAAACCCCAGTGAGAGTCAGCAGCTTCAGGACAGGGGGGGAGCTGAACCCCAGTGAGAGTCAGCACCTTCAGGGAGAGGAGGGGAGTTGAACCCTAGTGAGAGTCAGCACCTTCAGGAGAGGAGAGGGAGGTGAACCCCAGTGAGAGTAGCAACTTCAGCGAGAGGAGGGGAGCTGAACCCCAGTGAGAGTCAGCACCTTCAGGGAGAGGATGGGGAGCTGAACCCCAGTGAGATTCAGCACCTTCAGGGATAGGAGGGGAGCTGAACCGCAGTGAGAGTCAGCCCCTTCAGGGAGAGGAGGGGAGCTGAATCCCAGTGAGAGTCAGCACCTTCAGAAGAGGAGGGGCAGCTGAACCCCAGTGAGAGTCAGCAACTTCAGGGAGAGGAGGGGGAGCTGGACCCCAGTGAGAGTCAGCACCTTAAGGAGAGGAGGGGGAGCTGAACCCCAGAGAGAGTCTGCACCTTCTGGAGAGGAGGGGGAGCTGAACTCCAGAGAGAGTCAGCATCTTCTGGAGAGGAGGGGGAGCTGAACCCCAGTGAGAGTCAGCACCTTCAGGAGAGGAGGGGAGATGAACCCCAGTGAGAGTCAGCACCTTCTGGAGAGGAGGGGGAGCTGAATCCCAGTGAGAGTCAGCACCTTCAGCAGAGGAAGGGGAGCTGAACCCCAGTGAGAGTCAGCACCTTCAGGAGAGGAGGGGAGATGAACTCCAGTGAGAGTCAGTACCTTCAGGGAGAGGAGGGGTGATGAACCCTAGTGAGAGTCAGCACCTTCTGGAGAGGAGCAGGAGCTGAACCCCAGTGAGAGTCAGCACCTTCAGTAGAGGAGGGGGAGCTGAACCCCAGTGAGAGTCAGCACCTTCAGGGAGAGGAGGGGAGATGAACCACAGTGAGAGTCAACACCTTCAGGGAGAGGTGAGGAACTGAACCCCAGTGAGAGTCAGCACCTTCAGGAGAGGAGGAGGAGCTGAACCCCAGTGAGAGACATCACCTTCAGAAGAGGAGGGGGAGCTGAACCCCAGTGAGAGTCAGCACCTTCAGGGAGAGGATGGGGAGCTGAACCCCAGTGAGAGTCAGCACCTTCAGGAGAGGAGGTGGAGCTGAACCCTTGTGAGAGTCAGCAGCGTCAGGAGAGGGGGGGGGGAGCTGAACCCCAGTGAGAGTCAGCACCTTCAGGGAGAGGAGGGGAGCTGAACCCCAGTGAGAGTCAGCACCTTCAGGAGAGGAAGGGGATAACGCTAGTGAGAGTCAGCACCTTCAGGAGAGGAGGGGGAGGTGAACCCCAGTGAGAGTCAGCACCTTCAGGAGAGGAGGGGGAACTGAACCCCAGTGAGAGTCAGCACCTTCAGGTAGAGGAGGGGAGCTGAACCGCAGTGAGAGTCAGCACCTTCAGGGAGAGGAGGGGAGCTGAACCCCAGTGAGAGTCAGCACCTTCAGGAGAGGAGGGGGAGCTGAACCCCAGTGAGAGTCAGCAAGGTCAGGGAGAGGAGGGGGAGCTGGACCCCAGTGAGAGTCAGCACCTTAAGGAAAGGAGGGGGAGCTGCACCCCAGAGAGAGTCAGCACCTTCTGGAGAGGAGGGGGAGCTGAACTCCAGAGAGAGTCAGCATCTTCTGGAGCGGACGGCTGCTGAACCCCAGTGAGAGTCAGCACCTTCAGGACAGGAGGGGAGATGAACCCCAGTGAGAGTCAGCACCTTCTGGAGAGGAGGGGGAGCTGAACCCCAGTGAGAGTCAGCACCTTCAGCAGAGGAAGGGGAGCTGAACCCCAGTGAGAGTCATCACCTTCAGGAGAGGAGGGCGATAATCCTAGTGAGGGTCAGCACCTTCAGGAGAGGAGGGGGAGGTGAACCCCAGTGAGAGTCAGCACCTTCAGGAGAGGAGGGGGAGCTGAACCCCAGTGAGAGTCAGCACCTCCAGGGAGAGGAGGGGAGCTGAACCACAGTGAGAGTCTGCACCTTCAGGGAGAGGAGGGGAGCTGAACCACAGTGAGAGTCAGCATCTTCAGGAGAGGAGGGGGAACTGAACCCCAGTGAGAGTCAGCACCTTCAGGGAGAGGAGGGGGAGCTGAACCCCAGAGAGAGTCAGCACCTTCTGGAGAGGAGGGGGAGCTGAACCCCAGAGAGAGCCGGCATCTTCTGGAGAGGAAGGGGAGCTGAACCCCAGTGAGAGTTAGCACCTTCAGGAGAGGAGGGGAGATGAACCCCAGTGAGAGTCAGCACCTTCTGGAGAGGAGGAGGAGCTGAACCCCAGTGAGAGTCAGCACCTTCAGCAGAGGAATGGGAGCTGAAACCCAGTGAGAGTCAGCACCTTCAGGGAGAGGAGGGGAGATGAACCCCAGTGAGAGTCAGCACCTTCAGGAGAGGAGGGGGAGCTGAACCCCAGTGAGAGTCACCACCTTAAAGAGAGGAGGGGGAGCTGAACCCCAGTTAGAGTCAGCACCTTCAGGAGAGGAGGGGGAGCTGAACCCCAATGAAAGTCAGCACCTTCAGGAGTGGAGGCGGAGAACCCCAGTGAGAGTCAGCACCTTCACGAGGGGAGGGAGAGCTAAACCCGAGTGAGAGTCAGCACCTTCAGAAGAGGAGGGGGTCTAAACGCCAGTGAGAGTCAGCACCTTCAGGGAGAGGAGGGGGAGCTGAACCCCAGAGAGAGTAAGCACCTTCAGGAGAGGAGGGGAGCTGAACACCAGTGAGAGTCAGCAGCTTCATGTGAGGGGGGGGGGAGCTGAACCCCAGTGAGAGTCAGCACCTTCTGGGAGAGGAGGGGAGCTGAACCCCAGTGAGAGTCAGCACCTTCAGGAGAGGAGGGGAGCTGAACCCCAGTGAGAGTCAGCACCTTCAGGGAGAGGAGGGGGAGGCGAACCCCAGAGAGAGTAAGCACCTTCAGGAGAGGAGGGGAGCTGAACACCAGTGAGAGTCAGCACCTTCAGGGAGAGGAGGGGGAGCTGAACCCCAGAGAGAGTCAGCACCTTCTGGACAGGAGGGGGAGCTGAACCCCAGAGAGAGTAAGCACCTTCAGGAGAGGAGGGGAGCTGAACCCCAGTGAGAGTCAGCACCTTTCGGGAGAGGAGGGGTGATGAACCCCAGTGAGAGTCAGCACCTTCAGGAGAGGAGGGGGAGCTGAACCACAGTGAGAGTCAGCACCTTCAGGGAGAGGAGAGGAACTGAACCCCAGTGAGAGTCAGCACCTTCAGGAGAGGAGGAGGAGCTGAACCCCAGTGAGAGTCAGCACCTTCAGAAGAGGAGGGGGAGCTGAACCCCAGTGAGAGTCAGCACCTTCAGGGAGAGGATGGGGAGCTGAAACCCAGTGAGAGTCAGCACCTTCAGGAGGGGAGGGGGAGCTGAACCCTTGTGAGAGTCAGCAGCTTCAGGAGAGGGGGGGGGGAGCTGAACCCCAGTGAGAGTTAGCACCTTCAGGGAGAGGAGGGGAGCTGAACCCCAGTGAGAGTCAGCACCTTCAGGAGAGGAGGGGGATAACCCTAGTCAGAGTCAGCACCTTCAGGAGAGGAGGGGGAGCTGAACCCCAGTGAGAGTCAGCACCTTCAGGGAGAGGAGGGGAGCTGAAGCACAGTGAGAGTCAGCACCTTCAGGGAGAGGAGGGGAGCTGAACCACAGTGAGAGTCAGCACCTTCAGGAGAGGAGGGGGAGCTGAACCCCAGTGAGAGTCAGCACCTTCAGGAGAGGAGGGGGAGCTGAACCCCAGTGAGAGTCAGCACCTTCTGGAGAGGAGGGGGAGCTGAACCCCAGAGAGAGTCAGCACCTTTCGGGAGAGGAGGGGTGATGAACCCCAGTGAGAGTCAGCACCTTCAGGAGAGGAGGGGGAGCTGAACCACAGTGAGAGTCAGCACCTTCAGGGAGAGGAGAGGAACTGAACCCCAGTGAGAGTCAGCACCTTCAGAAGAGGAGGGGGAGCTGAACCCCAGTGAGAGTCAGCACCTTCAGGGAAAGGATGGGGAGCTGAACCCCAGTGAGAGTCAGCACCTTCAGGAGGGGAGGGGGAGCTGAACCCTTGTGAGAGTCAGCAGCTTCAGGAGAGGGGGGGGAGCTGAACCCCAGTGAGAGTTAGCACCTTCAGGGAGAGGAGGGGAGCTGAACCCCAGTGAGAGTCAGCACCTTCAGGAGAGGAGGGGAATAACCCTAGTCAGAGTCAGCACCTTCAGGAGAGGAGGGGGAGCTGAACCCCAGTGAAAGTCAGCACCTTCAGGGAGAGGAGGGGAGCTGAAGCACAGTGAGAGTCAGCACCTTCAGGGAGAGGAGGGTAGCTGAACCTCAGTGATAGTCAGCACCTTCAGGAGAGGAGGGGGAGCTGAACCCCAGTGAGAGTCAGCACTTTCAGGGAGAGGAGGGGGAGCTGAACCCCAGAGAGAGTCAGCACCTTCTGGAGAGGAGGGGGAGCTGAACCCCAGAGAGAGTCAGCATCTTCTGGAGAGGAGGGGGAGCTGAACCCCAGTGAGAGTCAGCACCTTCAGGAGAGGAGGGGAGATGAACCCCAGTGAGAGTCAGCACCTTCTGGAGAGGAGGGGGAGCTGAACCCCAGTGAGAGTCAGCACCTTCAGCAGAGAAAGGGGAGCTGAACCCCAGTGAGAGTCAGCACCTTCA
This sequence comes from Scyliorhinus torazame, assembly GCF_047496885.1. Lineage (NCBI taxonomy): Eukaryota > Metazoa > Chordata > Chondrichthyes > Carcharhiniformes > Scyliorhinidae > Scyliorhinus > Scyliorhinus torazame. Next base: position 28,325,912 of record NC_092722.1, read on the forward strand.
GGGAGAGGAGGGGAGATGAACCCCAGTGAGAGTCAGCACCTTCAGGGAGAGGAGAGGAACTGAACCCCAGTGAGAGTCAGCACCTTCAGGAGAGGAGGAGGAGCTGAACCCCAGTGAGAGTCAGCACCTTCAGAAGAGGAGTGGGAGCTGAACCCCAGTGAGAGTCAGCACCTTCAGGAGAGGAGGGGATAACCCTAGTGAGAGTCAGCACCTTCAGGAGAGGAGGGGGAGGTGAACCCCAGTGAGAGTCAGCAACTTCAGGAGAGGAGTGGGAGCTCAACCCCAGTGAGATTCAGCACCTTCAGGGAGAGGAGGGGAGATGAACCGCAGTGAGAGTCAGCACCTTCAGGGAGAGGAGGGGAGCTGAACCCCAGTGAGAGTCAGCACCTTCAGGAGAGGAGGGGGAGCTGAACCCCAGTGAGAGTCAGCACCTTCAGGGAGAGGAGGGGGAGCTGGACCCCAGTGAGAGTCAGCACCTTAAGGAGAGGAGGGGGAGCTGAACCCCAGTGAGAGTCAGCACCTTCAGGAGAGGAGGGGAGATGAACCCCAGTGAGAGTCAGCACCTTCTGGAGAGGAGGGGGAGCTGAATCCCAGTGAGAGTCAGCACCTTCAGCAGAGGAAGGGGAGCTGAACCCCAGTGAGAGTCAGCACCTTCAGGAGAGGAGGGGGATAACCCTAGTGAGAGTCAGCACCTTCAGGAGAGGAGGGGGAGGTGAACCCCAGTGAGAGTCAGCACCTTCAGGAGAGGAGGGGGAGCTGAACCCCAGTGAGAGTCAGCACCTTCAGGGCGAGGAGGGGAGCTGAAGCACAGTGAGAGTCAGCACCTTCAGGGAGAGGAGGGGAGCTGAACCACAGTGAGAGTCAGCACCTTCAGGAGAGGAGGGGGAGCTGAACCCCAGTGAGAGTCAGCACCTTCAGGGAGAGGAGGGGTAGCTGAACCCCAGAGAGAGTCAGTACCTTCTGGAGAGGAGGGGGAGCTGAACCCCAGAGAGAGTCAGCATCTTCTGGAGAGGAGGGGGTGCTGAACCCCAGTGAGAGTCAGCACCTTCAGGAGAGGAGGGGAGCTGAACCCCAGTGAGAGTCAGCACCTTCAGCAGAGGAGGGGGAGAGGAACCCCAGTGAGACTCAGCACCTTCAGCAGAGGAGGGGGAGCTGAACCCCAGTGAGAGTCAGCACCTTCAGGAGAGGAGGGGAGCTGAACCCCAGTGAGAGTCAGCACCTTCGGGGAGAGGATGGGGAGCTGAACCCCAGTGAGAGTCAGCACCTTCAGGAGGGGAGGGGGAGCTGAACCCCAGTGAGAGTCAGCACCTTCAGGAGAGGAGGGGGAGTTGAACCCCAATGAAAGTCAGCACCTTCAGGAGTGGAGGCGGAGAACCCCAGTGAGAGTCAGCACCTTCACGAGGGGAGGGGATCTAAACCCCAGTGAGAATCAGCACCTTCAGGAGAGGAGGGGATCTAAACCCCAGTGAGAGTCAGCAGCTTCAGGAGAGGGGGGAGGCTGAACCCCAGTGAGAGTCAGCAGCTTTAAGAGAGTGGGGGGGGAGCTGAACCCCAGTGAGAGTCAGCACCTTCTGGGAGAGGAGGGGAGCTGAACCCCAGTGAGAGTCAGCACCTTCAGGAGAGGAGGGGAGCTGAACCCCAGTGAGAGTCAGCACCTTCAGGAGAGGAGGGGGAGGTGAACCCCAGCGAGAGTCAGCACCTTCAGGAGACGAGGGGGAGCAGAACCCCAGTGAGAGTCAGCACCTTCAGGGAGAGGAGGTGGAGCTGAACCCCAGAGAGAGTCAGCACCTTCAGGGAGAGGATGGGGAGCTGAAGCCCAGTGAGAGTCGGCACCTTCAGGAGGGGAGGGGGAGCTGAACCCCAGTGAGAGTCAGCACCTTCAGGGAGAGGAGGGGGAGCTGAAGCCCAGTGAGAGTCAGCACCTTCAGGAGAGGAGGGGGAGCTGAACTCCAATGAGAGTCAGCACCTTCAGGAGAGGAGGGGGAGAACCCCAGTGAGAGTCAGCACCTTCAGGAGTGGAGGGGGAGAACCCCAGTGAGAGTCAGCACCTTCAGGAGAGGAGGGGGAGCTGAACCCCAGTGAGAGTCAGCACCTTCAGGGAGAGGATGGGGAGCTCAACCCCAGTGAGAGTCAGCACCTTCAGGGAGAGGAGGGGGTGCTGAACCCCAGTGAGAGTCAGCATCTTCAGGTAGAGGAGGGGAGATGAACCCCAGTGAGAGTCAGTACCTTCAGGAGAGGAAGGGGAGCAGAACCCCAGTGAGAGTCAGCACCTTCAGGAGAGGAGGGAGAGCTGAACCCCAGTGAGAGTCAGCACCTTCAGGAGAGGAGGGAGAGCTGAACCCCAGTGAGAGTCAGCACCTTCAGGAGAGGAGGGGAGCTGAACCCCAGTGAGAGTCAGCACCTTCAGGGAGAGGAGGGGGAGCTGACCCCAGAGAGAGTCAGCACCTTCAGGAGACGAGGGGGAGCTGAACCCCAGAGTGTGTCAGCATCTTCTGGAGAGGAGGGGGAAGCTGAACCCCAGTGAGAGTCAACACCTTCAGGAGAGGAGGGGAGATGAACCCCAGTGAGAGTCAGCACCTTCTGGAGAGGAGGGGGAGCTGAATCCCAGTGAGAGTCAGCACCTTCAGCAGAGGAAGGGGAGCTGAACCCCAGTGAGAGTCAGCACCTTCAGGAGAGGAGGGGGATAACCCTAGTGAGAGTCAGCACCTTCAGGAGAGGAGGGGGAGGTGAACCCCAGTGAGAGTCAGCACCTTCAGGAGAGGAGGGGGAGCTGAACCCCAGTGAGAGTCAGCACCTTCAGGGCGAGGAGGGGAGCTGAAGCACAGTGAGAGTCAGCACCTTCAGGGAGAGGAGGGGAGCTGAACCACAGTGAGAGTCAGCACCTTCAGGAGAGGAGGGGGAGCTGAACCCCAGTGAGAGTCAGCACCTTCAGGGAGAGGAGGGGTAGCTGAACCCCAGAGAGAGTCAGTACCTTCTGGAGAGGAGGGGGAGCTGAACCCCAGAGAGAGTCAGCATCTTCTGGAGAGGAGGGGGTGCTGAACCCCAGTGAGAGTCAGCACCTTCAGGAGAGGAGGGGAGCTGAACCCCAGTGAGAGTCAGCACCTTCAGCAGAGGAGGGGGAGAGGAACCCCAGTGAGACTCAGCACCTTCAGCAGAGGAGGGGGAGCTGAACCCCAGTGAGAGTCAGCACCTTCAGGAGAGGAGGGGAGCTGAACCCCAGTGAGAGTCAACACCTTCGGGGAGAGGATGGGGAGCTGAACCCCAGTGAGAGTCAGCACCTTCAGGAGGGGAGGGGGAGCTGAACCCCAGTGAGAGTCAGCACCTTCAGGAGCGGAGGGGGAGTTGAACCCCAATGAAAGTCAGCACCTTCAGGAGTGGAGGCGGAGAACCCCAGTGAGAGTCAGCACCTTCACGAGGGGAGGGGATCTAAACCCCAGTGAGAATCAGCACCTTCAGGAGAGGAGGGGATCTAAACCCCAGTGAGAGTCAGCAGCTTCATGAGAGGGGGGGGGCTGAACCCCAGTGAGAGTCAGCAGCTTTAAGAGAGTGGGGGGGGGAGCTGAACCCCAGTGACAGTCAGCACCTTCTGGGAGAGGAGGGGAGCTGAACCCCAGTGAGAGTCAGCACCTTCAGGAGAGGAGGGGAGCTGAACCCCAGTGAGAGTCAGCACCTTCAGGAGAGGAGGGGGAGGTGAACCCCAGCGAGAGTCAGCACCTTCAGGAGACGAGGGGGAGCAGAACCCCAGTGAGAGTCAGCACCTTCAGGGAGAGGAGGTGGAGCTGAACCCCAGAGAGAGTCAGCACCTTCAGGGAGAGAATGGGGAGCTGAAGCCCAGTGAGAGTCGGCACCTTCAGGAGGGGAGGGGGAGCTGAACCCCAGTGAGAGTCAGCACCTTCAGGGAGAGGAGGGGGAGCTGAAGCCCAGTGAGAGTCAGCACCTTCAGGAGAGGAGGGGGAGCTGAACTCCAATGAGAGTCAGCACCTTCAGGAGAGGAGGGGGAGAACCCCAGTGAGAGTCAGCACCTTCAGGAGTGGAGGGGGAGAACCCCAGTGAGAGTCAGCACCTTCAGGAGAGGAGGGGGAGCTGAACCCCAGTGAGAGTCAGCACCTTCAGGGAGAGGATGGGGAGCTCAACCCCAGTGAGAGTCAGCAACTTCAGGGAGAGGAGGGGGTGCTGAACCCCAGTGAGAGTCAGCATCTTCAGGTAGAGGAGGGGAGATGAACCCCAGTGAGAGTCAGTACCTTCAGGAGAGGAAGGGGAGCAGAACCCCAGTGAGAGTCAGCACCTTCAGGAGAGGAGGGAGAGCTGAACCCCAGTGAGAGTCAGCACCTTCAGGAGAGGAGGGAGAGCTAAACCCCAGTGAGAGTCAGCACCTTCAGGAGAGGAGGGGAGCTGAACCCCAGTGAGAGTCAGCACCTTCAGGGAGAGGAGGGGGAGCTGAACCCCAGAGAGAGTCAGCACCTTCAAGAGACGAGGGGGAGCTGAACCCCAGAGTGTGTCAGCATCTTCTGGAGAGGAGGGGGAAGCTGAACCCCAGTGAGAGTCAACACCTTCAGGAGAGGAGGGGAGATGAACCCCAGTGAGAGTCAGCACCTTCTGGAGAGGAGGGGGAGCTGAACCCCAGTGAGAGTCAGCACCTTCAGCAGAGGAAGGGGAGCAGAACCCCAGTGAGAGTCAGCACCTTCAGGGAGAGGAGGGGAGATGAACCCCAGTGAGAGTCAGCACCTTCTGGAGAGGAGGGGGAGCTGAACCCCAGAGAGAGTCAGCACCTTCAGGAGACGAGGGGGAGCTGAACCCCAGAGTGTGTCAGCATCTTCTGGAGAGGAGGGGGAAGCTGAACCCCAGTGAGAGTCAACACCTTCAGGAGAGGAGGGGAGATGAACCCCAGTGAGAGTCAGCACCTTCTGGAGAGGAGGGGGAGCTGAATCCCAGTGAGAGTCAGCACCTTCAGCAGAGGAAGGGGAGCTGAACCCCAGTGAGAGTCAGCACCTTCAGGAGAGGAGGGGGATAACCCTAGTGAGAGTCAGCACCTTCAGGAGAGGAGGGGGAGGTGAACCCCAGTGAGAGTCAGCACCTTCAGGAGAGGAGGGGGAGCTGAACCCCAGTGAGAGTCAGCACCTTCAGGGCGAGGAGGGGAGCTGAAGCACAGTGAGAGTCAGCACCTTCAGGGAGAGGAGGGGAGCTGAACCACAGTGAGAGTCAGCACCTTCAGGAGAGGAGGGGGAGCTGAACCCCAGTGAGAGTCAGCACCTTCAGGGAGAGGAGGGGTAGCTGAACCCCAGAGAGAGTCAGTACCTTCTGGAGAGGAGGGGGAGCTGAACCCTAGAGAGAGTCAGCATCTTCTGGAGAGGAGGGGGTGCTGAACCCCAGTGAGAGTCAGCACCTTCAGGAGAGGAGGGGAGCTGAACCCCAGTGAGAGTCAGCACCTTCAGCAGAGGAGGGGGAGAGGAACCCCAGTGAGACTCAGCACCTTCAGCAGAGGAGGGGGAGCTGAACCCCAGTGAGAGTCAGCACCTTCAGGAGAGGAGGGGAGCTGAACCCCAGTGAGAGTCAGCACCTTCGGGGAGAGGATGGGGAGCTGAACCCCAGTGAGAGTCAGCACCTTCAGGAGGGGAGGGGGAGCTGAACCCCAGTGAGAGTCAGCACCTTCAGGAGCGGAGGGGGAGTTGAACCCCAATGAAAGTCAGCACCTTCAGGAGTGGAGGCGGAGAACCCCAGTGAGAGTCAGCACCTTCACGAGGGGAGGGGATCTAAACCCCAGTGAGAATCAGCACCTTCAGGAGAGGAGGGGATCTAAACCCCAGTGAGAGTCAGCAGCTTCATGAGAGGGGGGGGCTGAACCCCAGTGAGAGTCAGCAGCTTTAAGAGAGTGGGGGGGGGAGCTGAACCCCAGTGAGAGTCAGCACCTTCTGGGAGAGGAGGGGAGCTGAACCCCAGTGAGAGTCAGCACCTTCAGGAGAGGAGGGGAGCTGAACCCCAGTGAGAGTCAGCACCTTCAGGAGAGGAGGGGGAGGTGAACCCCAGCGAGAGTCAGCACCTTCAGGAGACGAGGGGGAGCAGAACCCCAGTGAGAGTCAGCACCTTCAGGGAGAGGAGGTGGAGCTGAACCCCAGAGAGAGTCAGCACCTTCAGGGAGAGAATGGGGAGCTGAAGCCCAGTGAGAGTCGGCACCTTCAGGAGGGGAGGGGGAGCTGAACCCCAGTGAGAATCAGCACCTTCAGGGAGAGGAGGGGGAGCTGAAGCCCAGTGAGAGTCAGCACCTTCAGGAGAGGAGGGGGAGCTGAACTCCAATGAGAGTCAGCACCTTCAGGAGAGGAGGGGGAGAACCCCAGTGAGAGTCAGCACCTTCAGGAGTGGAGGGGGAGAACCCCAGTGAGAGTCAGCACCTTCAGGAGAGGAGGGGGAGCTGAACCCCAGTGAGAGTCAGCACCTTCAGGGAGAGGATGGGGAGCTCAACCCCAGTGAGAGTCAGCAACTTCAGGGAGAGGAGAGGGTGCTGAACCCCAGTGAGAGTCAGCATCTTCAGGTAGAGGAGGGGAGATGAACCCCAGTGAGAGTCAGTACCTTCAGGAGAGGAAGGGGAGCAGAACCCCAGTGAGAGTCAGCACCTTCAGGAGAGGAGGGAGAGCTGAACCCCAGTGAGAGTCAGCACCTTCAGGAGAGGAGGGAGAGCTGAACCCCAGTGAGAGTCAGCACCTTCAGGAGAGGAGGGGAGCTGAACCCCAGTGAGAGTCAGCACCTTCAGGGAGAGGAGGGGGAGCTGAACCCCAGAGAGAGTCAGCACCTTCAGGAGACGAGGGGGAGCTGAACCCCAGAGTGTGTCAGCATCTTCTGGAGAGGAGGGGGAAGCTGAACCCCAGTGAGAGTCAACACCTTCAGGAGAGGAGGGGACATGAACCCCAGTGAGAGTCAGCACCTTCTGGAGAGGAGGGGGAGCTGAACCCCAGTGAGAGTCAGCACCTTCAGCAGAGGAAGGGGAGCAGAACCCCAGTGAGAGTCAGCACCTACAGGGAGAGGAGGGGAGATGAACCCCAGTGAGAGTCAGCACCTTCTGGAGAGGAGGGGGAGCTGAACCCCAGAGAGAGTCAGCACCTTCAGGGAGAGGATGGGGAGCTGAAGCCCAGTGAGAGTCGGCACCTTCAGGAGGGGAGGGGGAGCTGAACCCCAGTGAGAGTCAGCACCTTCAGGGAGAGGAGGGGGAGCTGAAGCCCAGTGAGAGTCAGCACCTTCAGGAGAGGAGGGGGAGCTGAACTCCAATGAGAGTCAGCACCTTCAGGAGAGGAGGGGGAGAACCCCAGTGAGAGTCAGCACCTTCAGGAGTGGAGGGGGAGAACCCCAGTGAGAGTCAGCACCTTCAGGAGAGGAGGGGGAGCTGAACCCCAGTGAGAGTCAGCACCTTCAGGGAGAGGATGGGGAGCTCAACCCCAGTGAGAGTCAGCACCTTCAGGGAGAGGAGGGGGTGCTGAACCCCAGTGAGAGTCTGCATCTTCAGGTAGAGGAGGGGAGATGAACCCCAGTGAGAGTCAGTACCTTCAGGAGAGGAAGGGGAGCAGAACCCCAGTGAGAGTCAGCACCTTCAGGAGAGGAGGGAGAGCTGAACCCCAGTGAGAGTCAGCACCTTCAGGAGAGGAGGGAGAGCTGAACCCCAGTGAGAGTCAGCACCTTCAGGAGAGGAGGGGAGCTGAACCCCAGTGAGAGTCAGCACCTTCAGGGAGAGGAGGGGGAGCTGAACCCCAGAGAGAGTCAGCACCTTCAGGAGACGAGGGGGAGCTGAACCCCAGAGTGTGTCAGCATCTTCTGGAGAGGAGGGGGAAGCTGAACCCCAGTGAGAGTCAACACCTTCAGGAGAGGAGGGGAGATGAACCCCAGTGAGAGTCAGCACCTTCTGGAGAGGAGGGGGAGCTGAATCCCAGTGAGAGTCAGCACCTTCAGCAGAGGAAGGGGAGCTGAACCCCAGTGAGAGTCAGCACCTTCAGGAGAGGAGGGGGATAACCCTAGTGAGAGTCAGCACCTTCAGGAGAGGAGGGGGAGGTGAACCCCAGTGAGAGTCAGCACCTTCAGGAGAGGAGGGGGAGCTGAACCCCAGTGAGAGTCAGCACCTTCAGGGCGAGGAGGGGAGCTGAAGCACAGTGAGAGTCAGCACCTTCAGGGAGAGGAGGGGAGCTGAACCACAGTGAGAGTCAGCACCTTCAGGAGAGGAGGGGGAGCTGAACCCCAGTGAGAGTCAGCACCTTCAGGGAGAGGAGGGGTAGCTGAACCCCAGAGAGAGTCAGTACCTTCTGGAGAGGAGGGGGAGCTGAACCCCAGAGAGAGTCAGCATCTTCTGGAAAGGAGGGGGTGCTGAACCCCAGTGAGAGTCAGCACCTTCAGGAGAGGAGGGGAGCTGAACCCCAGTGAGAGTCAGCACCTTCAGCAGAGGAGGGGGAGAGGAACCCCAGTGAGACTCAGCACCTTCAGCAGAGGAGGGGGAGCTGAACCCCAGTGAGAGTCAGCACCTTCAGGAGAGGAGGGGAGCTGAACCCCAGTGAGAGTCAGCACCTTCGGGGAGAGGATGGGGAGCTGAACCCCAGTGAGAGTCAGCACCTTCAGGAGGGGAGGGGGAGCTGAACCCCAGTGAGAGTCAGCACCTTCAGGAGAGGAGGGGGAGTTGAACCCCAATGAAAGTCAGCACCTTCAGGAGTGGAGGCGGAGAACCCCAGTGAGAGTCAGCACCTTCACGAGGGGAGGGGATCTAAACCCCAGTGAGAGTCAGCACCTTCAGGAGAGGAGGGGGAGGTGAACCCTAGCGAGAGTCAGCACCTTCAGGAGACGAGGGGGAGCAGAACCCCAGTGAGAGTCAGCACCTTCAGGGAGAGGAGGTGGAGCTGAACCCCAGAGAGAGTCAGCACCTTCAGGGAGAGGATGGGGAGCTGAAGCCCAGTGAGAGTCGGCACCTTCAGGAGGGGAGGGGGAGCTGAACCCCAGTGAGAGTCAGCACCTTCAGGGAGAGGAGGGGGAGCTGAAGCCCAGTGAGAGTCAGCACCTTCAGGAGAGGAGGGGGAGCTGAACTCCAATGAGAGTCAGCACCTTCAGGAGAGGAGGGGGAGAACCCCAGTGAGAGTCAGCACCTTCAGGAGTGGAGGGGGAGAACCCCAGTGAGAGTCAGCACCTTCAGGAGAGGAGGGGGAGCTGAACCCCAGTGAGAGTCAGCACCTTCAGGGAGAGGATGGGGAGCTCAACCCCAGTGAGAGTCAGCACCTTGAGGGAGAGGAGGGGGTGCTGAACCCCAGTGAGAGTCAGCATCTTCAGGTAGAGGAGGGGAGATGAACCCCAGTGAGAGTCAGTACCTTCAGGAGAGGAAGGGGAGCAGAACCCCAGTGAGAGTCAGCACCTTCAGGAGAGGAGGGAGAGCTGAACCCCAGTGAGAGTCAGCACCTTCAGGAGAGGAGGGAGAGCTGAACCCCAGTGAGAGTCAGCACCTTCAGGAGAGGAGGGGAGCTGAACCCCAGTGAGAGTCAGCACCTTCAGGGAGAGGAGGGGGAGCTGAACCCCAGAGAGAGTCAGCACCTTCAGGAGACGAGGGGGAGCTGATCCCCAGAGTGTGTCAGCATCTTCTGGAGAGGAGGGGGAAGCTGAACCCCAGTGAGAGTCAACACCTTCAGGAGAGGAGGGGAGATGAACCCCAGTGAGAGTCAGCACCTTCTGGAGAGGAGGGGGAGCTGAACCCCAGTGAGAGTCAGCACCTTCAGCAGAGGAAGGGGAGCAGTACCCCAGTGAGAGTCAGCACCTTCAGGGAGAGGAGGGGAGATGAACCCCAGTGAGAGTCAGCACCTTCTGGAGAGGAGGGGGAGCTGAACCCCAGTGAGAGTCAGCACCTTCAGGAGAGGAGGGGGAGCTGAACCCCAGTGAGAGTCAGCACCTTCAGCAGAGGAGGGGGAGAGGAACCCCAGTGAGACTCAGCACCTTCAGCAAAGGAGGGGGAGCTGAACCCCAGTGAGAGTCAGCACCTTCAGGGAGAGGAGGGGAGATGAACACCAGTGAGAGTCAGCAGCGTCAGGAGAGGCGGGGGAGCTGAACCCCAGTGAGAGTCAGCATCTTCGCGGAGAGGATGGGGAGCTGAACCCCAGTGAGAGTCAGCACCTTCAGGAGAGGAGGGGAGCTGAACCCCAGTGAGAGTCAGCACCTTCAGCAGAGGAGGGGGAGAGGAACCCCAGTGAGACTCAGCACCTTCAGCAGAGGAGGGGGAGCTGAACCCCAGTGAGAGTCAGCACCTTCAGGAGAGGAGGGGAGCTGAACCCCAGTGAGAGTCAGCACCTTCGGGGAGAGGATGGGGAGCTGAACCCCAGTGAGAGTCAGCACCTTCAGGAGGGGAGGGGGAGCTGAACCCCAGTGAGAGTCAGCACCTTCAGGAGAGGAGGGGGAGTTGAACCCCAATGAAAGTCAGCACCTTCAGGAGTGGAGGCGGAGAACCCCAGTGAGAGTCAGCACCTTCACGAGGGGAGGGGATCTAAACCCCAGTGAGAGTCAGCACCTTCAGGAGAGGAGGGGGAGGTGAACCCCAGCGAGAGTCAGCACCTTCAGGAGACGAGGGGGAGCAGAACCCCAGTGAGAGTCAGCACCTTCAGGGAGAGGAGGTGGAGCTGAACCCCAGAGAGAGTCAGCACCTTCAGGGAGAGGATGGGGAGCTGAAGCCCAGTGAGAGTCGGCACCTTCAGGAGGGGAGGGGGAGCTGAACCCCAGTGAGAGTCAGCACCTTCAGGGAGAGGAGGGGGAGCTGAAGCCCAGTGAGAGTCAGCACCTTCAGGAGAGGAGGGGGAGCTGAACTCCAATGAGAGTCAGCACCTTCAGGAGAGGAGGGGGAGAACCCCAGTGAGAGTCAGCACCTTCAGGGGTGGAGGGGGAGAACCCCAGTGAGAGTCAGCACCTTCAGGAGAGGAGGGGGAGCTGAACCCCAGTGAGAGTCAGCACCTTCAGGGAGAGGATGGGGAGCTCAACCCCAGTGAGAGTCAGCACCTTCAGGGAGAGGAGGGGGTGCTGAACCCCAGTGAGAGTCAGCATCTTCAGGTAGAGGAGGGGAGATGAACCCCAGTGAGAGTCAGTACCTTCAGGAGAGGAAGGGGAGCAGAACCCCAGTGAGAGTCAGCACCTTCAGGAGAGGAGGGAGAGCTGAACCCCAGTGAGAGTCAGCACCTTCAGGAGAGGAGGGAGAGCTGAACCCCAGTGAGAGTCAGCACCTTCAGGAGAGGAGGGGAGCTGAACCCCAGTGAGAGTCAGCACCTTCAGGGAGAGGAGGGGGAGCTGAACCCCAGAGAGAGTCAGCACCTTCAGGAGACGAGGGGGAGCTGAACCCCAGAGTGTGTCAGCATCTTCTGGAGAGGAGGGGGAAGCTGAACCCCAGTGAGAGTCAACACCTTCAGGAGAGGAGGGGAGATGAACCCCAGTGAGAGACAGCACCTTCTGGAGAGGAGGGGGAGCTGAACCCCAGTGAGAGTCAGCACCTTCAGCAGAGGAAGGGGAGCAGAACCCCAGTGAGAGTCAGCACCTTCAGGGAGAGGAGGGGAGATGAACCCCAGTGAGAGTCAGCACCTTCTGGAGAGGAGGGGGAGCTGAACCCCAGTGAGAGTCAGCACCTTCAGGAGAGGAGGGGGAGCTGAACCCCAGTGAGAGTCAGCACCTTCAGCAGAGGAGGGGGAGAGGAACCCCAGTGAGACTCAGCACCTTCAGCAAAGGAGGGGGAGCTGAACCCCAGTGAGAGTCAGCACCTTCAGGGAGAGGAGGGGAGATGAACACCAGTGAGAGTCAGCAGCGTCAGGAGAGGAGGGGGAGCTGAACCCCAGTGAGAGTCAGCATCTTCGCGGAGAGGATGGGGAGCTGAACCCCAGTGAGAGTCAGCACCTTCAGGAGGGGAGGGGGAGCTGAACCCATGTGAGAGTCAGCACCTTCAGGAGAGGAGGGGGAGCTGAACCCCAATGAGAGTCAGCACCTTCAGGAGTGGAGGCGGAGAACCCCAGTGAGAGTCAGCACCTTCACGAGGGGAGGGAGAGCTAAACCCCAGTGAAAGTCAGCACCTTCAGGAGAGGAGGTGGGCTAAACCCCAGTGAGAGTCAGCAGCTTCAAGAGAGGGGGTGGGAGCTGAACCCCAGTGAGAGTCAGCAGCTTCAGGAGAAGGGGGGGGAGCTGAACCCCAGTGAGAGTCAGCACCTTCTGGGAGAGGAGGGGAGCTGAACCCCAGTGAGAGTCAGCCCCTTCAGGAGACGAGGGGAGCTGAACCCCAGGGAGAGTCAGCACCTTCAGGAGAGGAGGGGGAGGTGAACCCCAGTGAGAGTCATCAACTTCAGGGAGAGGAGGTGAGCTGAACCCCAGTGAGAGTCAGCACCTTCAGGAGAGGAGGGGGAGCTGAACCCCAGTGAGCGTCAGCACCTTCAGGGAGAGGAGGGGAGATGAACCCCAGTGAGAGTCAGTACCTTCTGCAGAGGAGGGGGATGTGAACCCCAGTGAGAGTCAGCACCTTCAGGGAGAGGAGAGGAACTGAACCCAAGAGAGAGTCAGCACCTTCTGGAGAGGAGGGGGAGCTGAACCCCAGTGAGAGTCAGCACCTTTAGGGAGAGGAGGGGGAGCTGAACCCCAGTGAGAGTCAGCACCTTCACGAGGGGAGGGAGAGCTAAACCCCAGTGAGAGTCAGCAGCTTCAGGAGAGGGGGGGAGCTGAACCCCAGTGAGAGTCAGCACCTTCTGGAGTAGAGGGGGAGCTGAACCCCAGTGAGAGTCAGCACCTTCAGCAGAGGAGGGGGAGCTGAACCCCAGTGAGCGTCAGCACCTTCAGGGAGAGGAGGGGAGAACAACCCCAGTGAGAGTCAGCACCTTCAGGGAGAGGAGGGGAGATGAACCCCAGTGAGAGTCAGTACCTTCAGGAGAGGAGGGGGAGCTGAACCCCAGTGAGAGTCAGCACCTTCAGGGTGAGGCGGGGGAGCTGAACCCCAATGAGAGTCAGCACCTTCAGGAGGGGAGCGGGAGCTGAACCCCAGTGAGAGTCAGCACCTTCAGGGAGAGGAGGGGAGATGAACACCAGTGAGAGTCAGCAGCGTCAGGAGAGGAGGGGGAGCTGAACCCCAGTGAGAGTCAGCATCTTCGGGGAGAGGATGGGGAGCTGAACCGCAGTGAGAGTCAGCACCTTCAGGAGGGGAGGGAGAGCTAAACCCTAGTGAGAGTCAGCACCTTCAGGAGAGGAGGTGGGCTAAACCCCAGTGAGAGTCAGCAGCTTCAAGAGATGGGGGGGGGGAGCTGAACCCCAGTGAGAGTCAGCAGCTTCAGGAGAGGGGGGGGAGCTGAACCCCAGTGAGAGTCAGCACCTTCTGGGAGAGGAGGGGAGCTGAACCCCAGTGAGAGTCAGCACCTTCAGGAGAGGAGGGGAGCTGAACCCCAGGGAGAGACAGCACCTTCAGCAGAGGAGGGGGAGGTGAACCCCAGTGAGAGTCAGCACCTTCAGGGAGAGGAGAGGAACTGAACCCAAGAGAGAGTCAGCACTTTCTGGAGAGGAGGGGGAGCTGAACCCCAGTGAGAGTCAGCACCTTCAGGGAGAGGAGGGGGAGCTGAACCCCAGTGAGAGTCAGCACCTTCACGAGGGGAGGGAGAGCTAAACCCCAGTGAGAGTCAGCAGCTTCAAGAGAGGGGGGGAGCTGAACCCCAGTGAGAGTGAGCACCTTCTGGAGTAGAGGGGGAGCTGAACCCCAGTGAGAGTCAGCACCTTCAGGAGAGGAGGGGGAGCTGAACCCCAGTGAGCGTCAGCACCTTCAGGGAGAGGAGGGGAGAAGAACCCCAGTGAGAGTCAGCACCTTCAGGGAGAGGAGGGGAGATGAACCCCAGTGAGAGTCAGTACCTTCAGGAGAGGAGGGGGAGCTGAACCCCAGTGAGCGTCAGCACCTTCAGGGTGAGGCGGGGGAGCTGAACCCCAATGAGAGTCAGCACCTTCAGGAGGGGAGCGGGAGCTGAACCCCAGTGAGAGTCAGCACCTTCAGCAGAGGAGGGGAGATGAACCCCAGTGAGAGTCACCACCTTCAGGGGAGGAGGGGGAGCTGAACCCCAGTGAGAGTCAGCGCCTTCAGGAGGGGAGGGGAGCTGAACCCCAGTGAGAGTCAGCACCTTCAGGAGTGGAAGGGGAGCTGAACCCCAGTGAGAGTCAGCACCTTCAGGAGAGTACGGGAGCTGAACCCCAGTGGGACTCAGCACCTTCAGGAGCGGAGGGGACCTAAACCCCGGTGAGAGTCAGCACCTTCAGGGAGAGGAGGGGAGATGAAAACCAGTGAGAGTCAGCACCTTCGGGAGAGGAGGGGGAGCTGAACCCCAGGGAGAGTCAGCACCTTCAGGGGGAGGAGAGGAACTGAACCTAAGTGAGAGTCAGCATCTTCTGGAGAGGAGGGGAAGCTGAACCCCAGTGAGAGTCAGCACCTTCAGGAGAGGAGGGGAAGCTGAACCCCAGTGAGAGTCAGCACCTTCAGGGAGAGGATGGGGAGCTGAACCCCAGTGAGAGTCAGCACCTTCAGGAGAGAAGGGGGAGATGAACCCCAATGAGAGTCAGCACCTTCAGGAGTGGAGGGGGAGAACCCCAGTGAGAGTCAGCACCTTCACGAGGGGAGGGAGAGCTAAACCCCAGTGAGAGTCAGCAGCTTCAGGAGAGGGGGGGAGCTGAACCCCAGTGAGATTCAGCAGCTTCAGGAGAGGGCGGGATCTGAACCGCAGTGAGAGTCAGCACCTTCAGGGAGAGGAGGGGGAGCTGAACCCCAGTGAGAGTCAGCACCTTCAGGAGAGGAGGGGGAAACCCCAGTGAGAGTCAGCACCTTCAGGAGAGGAGGGGAGGTGAACCCCAGTGAGAGTCAGCACCTTCAGGAGAGGAGGGGCAGCTGAACCCCAGTGAGAGTCAGCACCTTCATGAGAGGAATGGGAGCTGAACCCCAGTGAGAGTCAGCACCTTCAGGAGCGGAGGGGCAGCTGAACCCCAGTGAGAGTCAGCACCTTCAGGAGAGGAGGGGGAGCCGAACCCCAGTGAGAGTCAGCACCTTCAGGGAGAGGAGGGGAGCTGAACCGCAGTGAGAGTCAGCACCTTCAGGAGAGGAGGGGGAGATGAACCCCAGTGAGAGTCAGCATCGTCATGGAGAGGAGGGGGAGCTGAACCCCAGAGAGAGTCAGCACCTTCTGGAGAGGAGGGGGAGCTGAATCCCAGAGAGAGTCAGCATCTTCTGGATAGGAGGGGGAGCTGAACCCCAGCGAGAGTCAGCACCTTCAGGAGAGGAGGGGAGATGAACCCCAGTGAGAGTCAGCACCTTCTGGAGAGGAGGGGGAGCTGAAACCCAGTGAGAGTCAGCACCTTTAGCAGAGGAAGGAGAGCTGAACCCCAGTGAGAGCCAGCACCTTCAGCAGAGGAGGGGGAGCTGAACCCCAGTGAGAGTCAGCACCTTCAGGAGAGGAGGGGAGCTGAACCCCAGTGAGAGTCAGCACCTTCAGGGAGAGGATGGGGAGCTGAACCCCAGTGAGAGTCAGCACCTTCAGTAGGGGAGCGGGAGCTGAACCCCAGTGAGAGTCAGCACCTTCAGGAGAGGAGGGGGAGTTGAACCCCAATGAAAGTCAGCACCTTCAGGAGTGGAGGCGGAGAACCCCAGTGAGAGTCAGCACCTTCACGAGGGGAGGGGATCTAAACCCCAGTGAGAATCAGCACCTTCAGGAGAGGAGGGGATCTAAACCCCAGTGAGAGTCAGCAGCTTCAGGAGAGGGGGGGGGCTGAACCCCAGTGAGAGTCAGCACCTTCAGGAGAGGAGGGGGAGCCGAACCCCAGTGAGAGTCAGCACCTTCAGGGAGAGGAGGGGAGCTGAACCGCAGTGAGAGTCAGCACCTTCAGGAGAGGAGGGGGAGATGAACCCCAGTGAGAGTCAGCATCGTCATGGAGAGGAGGGGGAGCTGAACCCCAGAGAGAGTCAGCACCTTCTGGAGAGGAGGGGGAGCTGAATCCCAGAGAGAGTCAGCATCTTCTGGATAGGAGGGGGAGCTGAACCCCAGCGAGAGTCAGCACCTTCAGGAGAGGAGGGGAGATGAACCCCAGTGAGAGTCAGCACCTTCTGGAGAGGAGGGGGAGCTGAAACCCAGTGAGAGTCAGCACCTTTAGCAGAGGAAGGAGAGCTGAACCCCAGTGAGAGCCAGCACCTTCAGCAGAGGAGGGGGAGCTGAACCCCAGTGAGAGTCAGCACCTTCAGGAGAGGAGGGGAGCTGAACCCCAGTGAGAGTCAGCACCTTCGGGGAGAGGATGGGGAGCTGAATCCCAGTGAGAGTCAGCACCTTCAGTAGGGGAGGGGGAGCTGAACCCCAGTGAGAGTCAGCACCTTCAGGAGAGGAGGGGGAGTTGAACCCCAATGAAAGTCAGCACCTTCAGGAGTGGAGGCGGAGAACCCCAGTGAGAGTCAGCACCTTCACGAGGGGAGGGGATCTAAACCCCAGTGAGAATCAGCACCTTCAGGAGAGGAGGGGATCTAAACCCCAGTGAGAGTCAGCAGCTTCAGGAGAGGGGGGGGGGCTGAACCCCAGTGAGAGTCAGCAGCTTTAAGAGAGTGGGGGGGGGAGCTGAACCCCAGTGAGAGTCAGCACCTTCTGGGAGAGGAGGGGAGCTGAACCCCAGTGAGAGTCAGCACCTTCAGGAGAGGAGGGGAGCTGAACCCCAGTGAGAGTCAGCACCTTCAGGAGAGGAGGGGGAGGTGAACCCCAGCGAGAGTCAGCACCTTCAGGAGACGAGGTGGAGCAGAACCCCAGTGAGAGTCAGCACCTTCAGGGAGAGGAGGTGGAGCTGAACCCCAGAGAGAGTCAGCACCTTCAGGGAGAGGATGGGGAGCTGTAGCCCAGTGAGAGTCGGCACCTTCAGGAGGGGAGGGGGAGCTGAACCCCAGTGAGAGTCAGCACCTTCAGGGAGAGGAGGGGGAGCTGAAGCCCAGTGAGAGTCAGCACCTTCAGGAGAGGAGGGGGAGCTGAACTCCAATGAGAGTCAGCACCTTCAGGAGAGGAGGGGGAGAACCCCAGTGAGAGTCAGCACCTTCAGGAGTGGAGGGGGAGAACCCCAGTGAGAGTCAGCACCTTCAGGAGAGGAGGGGGAGCTGAACCCCAGTGAGAGTCAGCACCTTCAGGGAGAGGATGGGGAGCTCAACCCCAGTGAGAGTCAGCACCTTCAGGGAGAGGAGGGGGTGCTGAACCCCAGTGAGAGTCAGCATCTTCAGGTAGAGGAGGGGAGATGAACCCCAGTGAGAGTCAGTACCTTCAGGAGAGGAAGGGGAGCAGAACCCCAGTGAGAGTCAGCACCTTCAGGAGAGGAGGGAGAGCTGAACCCCAGTGAGAGTCAGCACCTTCAGGAGAGGAGGGAGAGCTGAACCCCAGTGAGAGTCAGCACCTTCAGGAGAGGAGGGGAGCTGAACCCCAGTGAGAGTCAGCACCTTCAGGGAGAGGAGGGGGAGCTGAACCCCAGAGAGAGTCAGCACCTTCAGGAGACGAGGGGGAGCTGAACCCCAGAGTGTGTCAGCATCTTCTGGAGAGGAGGGGGAAGCTGAACCCCAGTGAGAGTCAACACCTTCAGGAGAGGAGGGGAGATGAACCCCAGTGAGAGTCAGCACCTTCTGGAGAGGAGGGGGAGCTGAACCCCAGTGAGAGTCAGCACCTTCAGCAGAGGAAGGGGAGCAGAACCCCAGTGAGAGTCAGCACCTTCAGGGAGAGGAGGGGAGATGAACCCCAGTGAGAGTCAGCACCTTCTGGAGAGGAGGGGGAGCTGAACCCCAGTGAGAGTCAGCACCTTCAGGAGAGGAGGGGGAGCTGAACCCCAGTGAGAGTCAGCACCTTCAGCAGAGGAGGGGGAGAGGAACCCCAGTGAGACTCAGCACCTTCAGCAGAGGAGGGGGAGCTGAACCCCAGTGAGAGTCAGCACCTTCAGGGAGATGAGGGGAGATGAACACCAGTGAGAGTCAGCAGCGTCAGGAGAGGAGGGGGAGCTGAACCCCAGTGAGAGTCAGCATCTTCGCGGAGAGGATGGGGAGCTGAACCCCAGTGAGAGTCAGCACCTTCAGGAGGGGAGGGGGAGCTGAACCCATGTGAGAGTCAGCACCTTCAGGAGAGGAGGGGGAGCTGAACCCCAATGAGAGTAAGCACCTTCAGGAGTGGAGGCGGAGAACCCCAGTGAGAGTCAGCACCTTCACGAGGGGAGGGAGAGCTAAACCCCAGTGAAAGTCAGCACCTTCAGGAGAGGAGGTGGGCTAAACCCCAGTGAGAGTCAGCAGCTTCAAGAGAGGGGGTGGGAGCTGAACCCCAGTGAGAGTCAGCAGCTTCAGGAGAAGGGGGGGGAGCTGAACCCCAGTGAGAGTCAGCACCTTCAGGAGAGGAGGGGGAGCTGAACCCCAGTGAGCGTCAGCACCTTCAGGGAGAGGAGGGGAGATGAACCCCAGTGAGAGTCAGTACCTTCAGCAGAGGAGGGGGATGTGAACCCCAGTGAGAGTCAGCACCTTCAGGGAGAGGAGAGGAACTGAACCCAAGAGAGAGTCAGCACCTTCTGGAGAGGAGGGGGAGCTGAACCCCAGTGAGAGTCAGCACCTTTAGGGAGAGGAGGGGGAGCTGAACCCCAGTGAGAGTCAGCACCTTCACGAGGGGAGGGAGAGCTAAACCCCAGTGAGAGTCAGCAGCTTCAGGAGAGGGGGGGAGCTGAACCCCAGTGAGAGTCAGCACCTTCTGGAGTAGAGGGGGAGCTGAACCCCAGTGAGAGTCAGCACCTTCAGCAGAGGAGGGGGAGCTGAACCCCAGTGAGCGTCAGCACCTTCAGGGAGAGGAGGGGAGAACAACCCCAGTGAGAGTCAGCACCTTCAGGGAGAGGAGGGGAGATGAACCCCAGTGAGAGTCAGTACCTTCAGGAGAGAAGGGGGAGCTGAACCCCAGTGAGAGTCAGCACCTTCAGGGTGAGGCGGGGGAGCTGAACCCCAATGAGAGTCAGCACCTTCAGGAGGGGAGCGGGAGCTGAACCCCAGTGAGAGTCAGCACCTTCAGGGAGAGGAGGGGAGATGAACACCAGTGAGAGTCAGCAGCGTCAGGAGAGGAGGGGGAGCTGAACCCCAGTGAGAGTCAGCATCTTCGGGGAGAGGATGGGGAGCTGAACCCCAGTGAGAGTCAGCACCTTCAGGAGGGGAGGGAGAGCTAAACCCCAGTGAGAGTCAGCACCTTCAGGAGAGGAGGTGGGCTAAACCCCAGTGAGAGTCAGCAGCTTCAAGAGATGGGGGGGGGAGCTGAACCCCAGTGAGAGTCAGCAGCTTCAGGAGAGGGGGGGGGAGCTGAACCCCAGTGAGAGTCAGCACCTTCTGGAGTAGAGGGGGAGCTGAACCCCAGTGAGAGTCAGCACCTTCAGCAGAGGAGGGGGAGCTGAACCCCAGTGAGAGTGAGCACCTTCTGGAGTAGAGGGGGAGCTGAACCCCAGTGAGAGTCAGCACCTTCAGGAGAGGAGGGGGAGCTGAACCCCAGTGAGCGTCAGCACCTTCAGGGAGAGGAGGGGAGAAGAACCCCAGTGAGAGTCAGCACCTTCAGGGAGAGGAGGGGAGATGAACCCCAGTGAGAGTCAGTACCTTCAGGAGAGGAGGGGGTGCTGAACCCCAGTGAGCGTCAGCACCTTCAGGGTGAGGCGGGGGAGCTGAACCCCAATGAGAGTCAGCACCTTCAGGAGGGGAGCGGGAGCTGAACCCCAGTGAGAGTCAGCACCTTCAGCAGAGGAGGGGAGATGAACCCCAGTGAGAGTCACCACCTTCAGGGGAGGAGGGGGAGCTGAACCCCAGTGAGAGTCAGCGCCTTCAGGAGGGGAGGGGAGCTGAACCCCAGTGAGAGTCAGCACCTTCAGGAGTGGAAGGTGAGCTGAACCCCAGTGAGAGTCAGCACCTTCAGGAGAGTACGGGAGCTGAACCCCAGTGGGACTCAGCACCTTCAGGAGCGGAGGGGACCTAAACCCCGGTGAGAGTCAGCACCTTCAGGGAGAGGAGGGGAGATGAAAACCAGTGAGAGTCAGCACCTTCGGGAGAGGAGGGGGAGCTGAACCCCAGTGAGAGTCAGCACCTTCAGGAGAGGAGGGGAAGCTGAACCCCAGTGAGAGTCAGCACCTTCAGGGAGAGGATGGGGAGCTGAACCCCAGTGAGAGTCAGCACCTTCAGGAGAGGAGGGGGAGATGAACCCCAATGAGAGTCAGCACCTTCAGGAGTGGAGGGGGAGAACCCCAGTGAGAGTCAGCACCTTCACGAGGGGAGGGAGAGCTAAACCCCAGTGAGAGTCAGCAGCTTCAGGAGAGGGGGGGGAGCTGAACCCCAGTGAGATTCAGCAGCTTCAGGAGAGGGCGGGATCTGAACCGCAGTGAGAGTCAGCACCTTCAGGGAGAGGAGGGGGAGCTGAACCCCAGTGAGAGTCAGCACCTTCAGGAGAGGAATGGGAGCTGAACCCCAGTGAGAGTCAGCACCTTCAGGAGAGGAGGGGCAGCTGAACCCCAGTGAGAGTCAGCACCTTCATGAGAGGAATGGGAGCTGAACCCCAGTGAGAGTCAGCACCTTCAGGAGCGGAGGGGCAGCTGAACCCCAGTGAGAGTCAGCACCTTCAGGAGAGGAGGGGGAGCCGAACCCCAGTGAGAGTCAGCACCTTCAGGGAGAGGAGGGGAGCTGAACCGCAGTGAGAGTCAGCACCTTCAGGAGAGGAGGGGGAGATGAACCCCAGTGAGAGTCAGCATCGTCATGGAGAGGAGGGGGAGCTGAACCCCAGAGAGAGTCAGCACCTTCTGGAGAGGAGGGGGAGCTGAATCCCAGAGAGAGTCAGCATCTTCTGGATAGGAGGGGGAGCTGAAACCCAGCGAGAGTCAGCACCTTCAGGAGAGGAGGGGAGATGAACCCCAGTGAGAGTCAGCACCTTCTGGAGAGGAGGGGGAGCTGAAACCCAGTGAGAGTCAGCACCTTTAGCAGAGGAAGGAGAGCTGAACCCCAGTGAGAGCCAGCACCTTCTGGAGAGGATGGGGAGCTGAACCCCAGTGAGAGTCAGCATCTTCAGGGAGAGGAGGGGAGAGGAACCCCAGTGAGAGTCAGCACCTTCAGGAGAGGAGGGGAGCTGAACCCCAGTGAGAGCCAGCACCTTCAGGAGAGGAGGGGCAGCTGAACCCCAGTGAGAGTCAGCACCTTCATGAGAGGAATGGGAGCTGAACCCCAGTGAGAGTCAGCACCTTCAGGAGAGGAGGGGCAGCTGAACCCCAGTGAGAGTCAGCACCTTCAGGAGAGGAGGGGAGGTGAACCCCAGTGAGAGTCAGCACCTTCAGGAGAGGAGGGGCAGCTGAACCCCAGTGAGAGTCAGCACCTTCATGAGAGGAATGGGAGCTGAACCCCAGTGAGAGTCAGCTCCTTCAGGAGAGGAGGGGCAGCTGAACCCCAGTGAGAGTCAGCACCTTCAGGAGAGGAGGGGGAGCCGAACCCCAGTGAGAGTCAGCACCATCAGGGAGAGGAGGGGAGCTGAACCGCAGTGAGAGTCAGCACCTTCAGGAGAGGAGGGGGAGATGAACCCCAGTGAGAATCAGCATCGTCATGGAGAGGAGGGGGAGCTGAACCCCAGAGAGAGTCAGCACCTTCTGGAGAGGAGGGGGAGCTGAACCCCAGAGAGAGTCAGCATCTTCTGGATAGGAGGGGGAGCTGAACCCCAGCGAGAGTCAGCACCTTCAGGAGAGGAGGGGAGATGAACCCCAGTGAGAGTCAGCACCTTCTGGAGAGGAGGGGGAGCTGAAACCCAGTGAGAGTCAGCACCTTTAGCAGAGGAAGGAGAGCTGAACCCCAGTGAGAGCCAGCACCTTCTGGAGAGGATGGGGAGCTGAACCCCAGTGAGAGTCAGCACCTTCAGGGAGAGGAGGGGAGAGGAACCCCAGTGAGAGTCAGCACCTTCAGGAGAGGAGGGGAGCTGAACCCCAGTGAGAGCCAGCACCTTCAGGGAGAGGAGGGGAGCTGAACCCCAGTGAGAGTCAGCACCTTCTGGAGAGGAGGGGGAGCTGAACCCCAGGGAGAGTCACCACCTTCAGGGAGAGGAGAGGAACTGAACCTAAGTGAGAGTCAGCATCTTCTGGAGAGGAGGGGGAGCTGAACCCCAGTGAGGGTCAGCACCTTCAGGAGAGGAGGGGAAGCTGAACCCCAGTGAGAGTCAGCACCTTCAGGGAGAGGATGGGGAGCTGAACCCCAGTGAGAGTCAGCACCTTCAGGAGAGGCGGGGGAGTTGAACCCCAATGAGAGTCAGCACCTTCAGGAGTGGAGGGGGAGAACCCCAGTGAGAGTCAGCACCTTCACGAGGGGAGGGAGAGCTAAACCCCAGTGAGAGTCAGCAGCTTCAGGAGAGGGGGGGAGCTGAACCCCAGTGAGATTCAGCAGCTTCAGGAGAGGGGGGGATCTGAACCGCAGTGAGAGTCAGCACCTTCAGGGAGAGGAGGGGGAGCTGAACCCCAGTGAGAGTCAGCACCTTCAGGAGAGGAGGGGGAAACCCCAGTGAGAGTCAGCACCTTCAGGAGAGGAGGGCAGGTGAACCCCAGTGAGAGTCAGCACCTTCAGGAGAGGAGGGGCAGCTGAACCCCAGTGAGAGTCAGCACCTTCATGAGAGGAATGGGAGCTGAACCCCAGTGAGAGTCAGCACCTTCAGGAGAGGAGGGGCAGCTGAACCCCAGTGAGAGTCAGCACCTTCAGGAGAGGAGGGGGAGCCGAACCCCAGTGAGAGTCAGCACCTTCAGGGAGAGGAGGGGAGCTGAACCGCAGTGAGAGTCAGCACCTTCAGGAGAGGAGGGGGAGATGAACCCCAGTGAGAGTCAGCATCGTCATGGAGAGGAGGGGGAGCTGAACCCCAGAGAGAGTCAGCACCTTCTGGAGAGGAGGGGGAGCTGAACCCCAGAGAGAGTCAGCATCTTCTGGATAGGAGGGGGAGCTGAACCCCAGCGAGAGTCAGCACCTTCAGGAGAGGAGGGGAGATGAACCCCAGTGAGAGTCAGCACCTTCTGGAGAGGAGGGGGAGCTGAAACCCAGTGAGAGTCAGCACCTTTAGCAGAGGAAGGAGAGCTGAACCCCAGTGAGAGCCAGCACCTTCTGGAGAGGATGGGGAGCTGAACCCCAGTGAGAGTCAGCACCTTCAGGGAGAGGAGGGGAGATGAACCCCAGTGAGAGCCAGCACCTTCAGGGAGAGGAGGGGAGCTGAACCCCAGTGAGAGTCAGCACCTTCAGGAGAGGAGGGGCAGCTGGACCCCAGTGAGAGTCTGCACCTTCAGGGAGAGGAGGGGAGCTGAACCCCAGTGAGAGTCAGCACCTTCAGGAGAGGAGGGGCAGCTGGACCCCAGTGAGAGTCAGCACCTTCAGGGAGAGGAGGGGAGCTGAACCCCAGTGAGAGTCAGCACCTTCTGGAGAGGAGGGGGAGCTGAACCCCAGTAAGAGTCAGCACCTTCAGCACAGGAGGGGGAGCTGAACCCCAGTGAGAGTCAGCACCTTCAGCAGAGGAGGGGGAGCTGAACCCCAGTGAGGGTCAGCACCTTCAGGGAGAGGAAGGGGAGCTGAACCCCAGTGAGAGTCAGCACCTTCAGGGAGAGTAGGGGAGATGAACCCCAGTGAGAGTCAGCACCTTCAGGGAGAGGATGGGGAGCTGAACCCCAGTGAGTGTCAGCACCTTCAGGAGGGGAGGGGGAGCTGAACCCCATTGAGAGTCAGCACCTTCAGGAGAGCAGGGGGAGCTGAACCCCAATTAGAGTCAGCACCTTCAGGAGTGGAGGGGGAGAACCCCAGTAAGAGTCAGCACCTTCAGCACAGGAGGGGGAGCTGAACCCCAGTGAGAGTCAGCACCTTCAGCAGAGGAGGGGGAGCTGAACCCCAGTGAGGGTCAGCACCTTCAGGGAGAGGAAGGGGAGCTGAACCCCAGTGAGAGTCAGCACCTTCAGGGAGAGTAGGGGAGATGAACCCCAGTGAGAGTCAGCACCTTCAGGGAGAGGATGGGGAGCTGAACCCCAGTGAGTGTCAGCACCTTCAGGAGGGGATGGGGAGTTGAACCCCAGTGAGTGTCAGCACCTTCAGGAGAGGAAGGGGAGTTGAACCCCAGTGAGAGTCAGCACCTTCAGGGAGAGGATGGGGAGCTGAACCCCAGTGAGAGTCAGCACCTTCTGAAGAGGAGGGGGACTTCAACCCCAGTGAGAGTCAGCACCTTCAGGAGAGGAGGGGGAGCTGAACCCCAGTGAGAGTCAGCACATTCTGGAGAGGAGGGAGAGCTGAACCCCAGTGAGAGACAGCACCTTCAGGGAGAGGAGGCGAGATGAACCCCAGTGAGAGTCAGCACCTTCATGAGAGGAATGGGAGCTGAACCCCAGTGAGAGTCAGCACCTTCAGGAGAGGAGGGGGAGCTGAACCCTAGTGAGAGTCAGCACCTTCAGGAGAGGAGGGGAGATGAACCCCAGTGAGAGTCAGTACCTTCAGGAGAGGAGGGGGAGCTGAACCCGAGTGAGAGTCAGCACCTTCAGGGAGAAGATGGGGAGCTCAACCCCAGTGAGAGTCAGCACCTTCAGGAGAGGTGGGGGAGCTGAACCCCAGTGAGCGTCAGCACCTTCAGGGAGAGGATGGGGAGCTCAACCCCAGTGAGAGTCAGCACCTTCAGGAGAGGAGAGGGATAACCCTAGTCAGAGTCAGCACCTTCAGGGAGAGGAGAGGGAGCTGAACCCCAGTGAGAGTCAGCACCTTCAGGTGGAGGAGGGGAGATGAACCCCAGTGAGAGTCAGCACCTTCATGAGAGGAATGGGAGCTGAACCCCAGTGAGAGTCAGCACCTTCAGGAGAGGAGGGGGAGCTGAACCCTAGTGAGAGTCAGCACCTTCAGGAGAGGAGGGGAGATGAACCCCAGTGAGAGTCAGTACCTTCAGGAGAGGAGGGGGAGCTGAACCCGAGTGAGAGTCAGCACCTTCAGGGAGAAGATGGGGAGCTCAACCCCAGTGAGAGTCAGCACCTTCAGGAGAGGTGGGGGAGCTGAACCCCAGTGAGCGTCAGCACCTTCAGGGAGAGGATGGGGATCTCAACCCCAGTGAGAGTCAGCACCTTCTGGAGAGGAGGGGGAGCTGAACCCCAGTGAGAGTCAGCACCTTCAGGAGAGGAGGGGGAGCTGAACCCCAGTGAGAGTCAGCACCTTCAGGAGAGGAGGGGGAGCTGAACCCCAGTGAGAGTCAGCACCTTCTGGAGGGGAGGGGGAGCTAAACCCCAGTGAGAGTCAGCACCTTCAGGGAGAGGAGGGGAGATGAACCCCAGTGAGAGTCAGTACCTTCAGGAGAGGAGGGGGAGCAGAACCCCAGTGAGAGTCAGCACCTTCAGGAGAGGAGGGGGAGCTGAACCCCAGTGAGCGTCAGCACCTTCAGGGAGAGGAGGGGAGATGAACCCCAGTGAGAGTCAGTACCTTCAGGAGAGGAGGGGGAGCTGAACCCCAGTGAGAGTCAGCACCTTCAGGAGGGGAGCGGGAGATGAACCCCAGTTGAGAGTCAGCGCCTTCAGCAGAGGAGGGGCGTTGAACCCCAGTGATAGTCACCACGTTCAGGGGAGGAGAGAACCTGAACCCCAGTGAGAGTCAGCACCTTCAGGAGGGGAGGGGAGCTGAACCCCAGTGAGAGTCAGCACCCTCAGGAGAGGAGGGGGAGTTGAACCCCAGTGAGAGTCAGCACCTTCTGGAGAGGAGGGGCAGCTGGACCCCAGTGAGAGTCTGCACCTTCAGGGAGAGGAGGGGAGCTGAACCCCAGTGAGAGTCAGCACCTTCAGGAGAGGAGGGGCAGCTGGACCCCAGTGAGAGTCAGCACCTTCAGGGAGAGGAGGGGAGCTGAACCCCAGTGAGAGTCAGCACCTTCTGGAGAGGAGGGGGAGCTGAACCCCAGTAAGAGTCAGCACCTTCAGCACAGGAGGGGGAGCTGAACCCCAGTGAGAGTCAGCACCTTCAGCAGAGGAGGGGGAGCTGAACCCCAGTGAGGGTCAGCACCTTCAGGGAGAGGAAGGGGAGCTGAACCCCAGTGAGAGTCAGCACCTTCAGGGAGAGTAGGGGAGATGAACCCCAGTGAGAGTCAGCACCTTCAGGGAGAGGATGGGGAGCTGAACCCCAGTGAGTGTCAGCACCTTCAGGAGGGGAGGGGGAGCTGAACCCCATTGAGAGTCAGCACCTTCAGGAGAGCAGGGGGAGCTGAACCCCAATTAGAGTCAGCACCTTCAGGAGTGGAGGGGGAGAACCCCAGTGAGAGTCAGCACCTTCACGCGGGGAGGGAGAGCTAAACCCCAGTGAGAGTCAGCAGCTTCAGGAGTGGGGGGGGAGCTGAACCCCAGTGAGAGTCAGCACCTTTAGGGAGAGGAGGGGAGCTGAACCCCAGTGAGAGTCAGCACCTTCAGGGAGAGGAGGGGAGCTGAACCCCAGTGAGAGTCAGCACCTTCAGGAGAGGAGGGGGAGCTGAACCCCAGTGAGAGTCAGCACCTTTCGGGAGAGGAGGGGCAGCTGAACCCCAGTGAGAGTCAGCACCTTCAGGGAGAGGAGAGGGAGCTGAACCCCAGTGAGAGTCAGCACCTTCAGGTAGAGGAGGGGAGATGAACCCCGGTGAGTGTCAGTACCTTCAGGAGAGGAAGGGGAGTTGAACCCCAGTGAGTGTCAGCACCTTCAGGAGAGGAAGGGGAGTTGAACCCCAGTGAGAGTCAGCACCTTCAGGGAGAGGATGGGGAGCTGAACCCCAGTGAGAGTCAGCACCTTCTGAAGAGGAGGGGGACTTCAACCCCAGTGAGAGTCAGCACCTTCAGGAGAGGAGGGGGAGCTGAACCCCAGTGAGAGTCAGCACATTCTGGAGAGGAGGGAGAGCTGAACCCCAGTGAGAGACAGCACCTTCAGGGAGAGGAGGGGAGATGAACCCCAGTGAGAGTCAGCACCTTCATGAGAGGAATGGGAGCTGAACCCCAGTGAGAGCCAGCACCTTCAGGAGAGGAGGGGGAGCTGAACCCTAGTGAGAGTCAGCACCTTCAGGAGAGGAGGGGAGATGAACCCCAGTGAGAGTCAGCACCTTCAGGAGAGGTGGGGGAGCTGAACCCCAGTGAGCGTCAGCACCTTCAGGGAGAGGATGGGGAACTCAACCCCAGTGAGAGTCAGCACCTTCAGGAGAGGAGGGGGATAACCCTAGTCAGAGTCAGCACCTTCAGGGAGAGGAGAGGGAGCTGAACACCAGTGAGAGTCAGCACCTTCAGGTGGAGGAGGGGAGATGAACCCCAGTGAGAGTCAGCACCTTCATGAGAGGAATGGGAGCTGAACCCCAGTGAGAGTCAGCACCTTCAGGAGAGGAGGGGGAGCTGAACCCTAGTGAGAGTCAGCACCTTCAGGAGAGGAGGGGAGATGAACCCCAGTGAGAGTCAGTACCTTCAGGAGAGGAGGGGGAGCTGAACCCGAGTGAGAGTCAGCACCTTCAGGGAGAAGATGGGGAGCTCAACCCCAGTGAGAGTCAGCACCTTCAGGAGAGGTGGGGGAGCTGAACCCCAGTGAGCGTCAGCACCTTCAGGGAGAGGATGGGGATCTCAACCCCAGTGAGAGTCAGCACCTTCTGGAGAGGAGGGGCAGCTGAACCCCAGTGAGAGTCAGCACCTTCAGGAGAGGAGGGGGAGCTGAACCCCAGTGAGAGTCAGCACCTTCAGGAGAGGAGGGGGAGCTGAACCCCAGTGAGAGTCAGCACCTTCTGGAGGGGAGGGGGAGCTAAACCCCAGTGAGAGTCAGCACCTTCAGGGAGAGGAGGGGAGATGAACCCCAGTGAGAGTCAGTACCTTCAGGAGAGGAGGGGGAGCAGAACCCCAGTGAGAGTCAGCACCTTCAGGAGAGGAGGGGGAGCTGAACCCCAGTGAGCGTCAGCACCTTCAGGGAGAGGAGGGGAGATGAACCCCAGTGAGAGTCAGTACCTTCAGGAGAGGAGGGGGAGCTGAACCCCAGTGAGAGTCAGCACCTTCAGGAGGGGAGCGGGAGATGAACCCCAGTTGAGAGTCAGCGCCTTCAGCAGAGGAGGGGCGTTGAACCCCAGTGATAGTCACCACGTTCAGGGGAGGAGAGAACCTGAACCCCAGTGAGAGTCAGCACCTTCAGGAGGGGAGGGGAGCTGAACCCCAGTGAGAGTCAGCACCCTCAGGAGAGGAGGGGGAGTTGAACCCCAGTGAGAGTCAGCACCTTCTGGAGAGGAGGGGGAGCTGAACACCAGTGAGAGTCAGCAGCTTCAGGAGAGGACGGGAGCTGAACCCCAGTGAGAGTCAGCACCTTCAGGGAGAGGAGGGGAGATGAAACCCAGTGAGAGTCAGCACCTTCTGGAGAGGAGGGGGAGCTGAACCCCAGTGAGAGTCAGCACCTTCAGGGAGAGGAGGGGAGATGAAACCCAGTGAGAGTCAGCACCTTCAGCAGAGGAGCGGGAGCTGAACCCCAGTGAGAGTCAGCACCTTCAGGGAGAGGAGGGGAGATGAACCCCAGTGAGAGTCAGCACCTTCAGGAGAGGAGGGAGAGCTGAACCCCAGTGAGAGTCAGCACCTTCAGGGAGAGGAGAGGAACTGAACCCCAGTGAGAGTCAGCACCTTCTGGAGAGGAGGGGGAGCTGAACCCCTGTGAGAATCAGCACCTTCAGGAGTGGAGGGGAGGCTCAACATCAGTGAGAGTCAGCACCTTCAGGGAGAGGATGGGGAGCTGAACCCCAGTGAGAGTCAGCACCTTCAGGAGGGGAGGGGGAGCTGAACCCCAGTGAGAGTCAGCACCTTCAGGAGAGGATGGGGAGCTGAACCCCAATGAGAGTCAGCACCTTCAGGAGTGCAGGGGGAGAACCCCAGTGAGAGTCAGCACCTTCACGAGGGGAGGGAGTGCTAAAACCCAGTGAGAGTCAGCAGCTTCAGGAGAGGGGGGAGCTGAACCCCAGTGAGAGTCAGCAGCTTCAGGAGAGGGGGGGGGAGCTGAACCCCAGTGAGAGTCAGCAGCTTCTGGGAGAGGAGGGGAGCTGAACCCCAGTGAGAGTCAGCACCTTCAGGAGAGGAGGGGGATTACCCCAGTGTGAGTCAGCACCTTCAGGAAAGGAGGGGGAGGTGAACCCCAGTGAGAGTCAGCACCTTCAGGAGAGGAGGGGCAGCTGAACCCCAGTGAGAGTCAGCACCTTCAGGAGAGGAGTGGGAGCTGAACCCCAGTGAGAGTCAGCACCTTCAGGGAGAGGAGGGGAACTGAACCCCAGTGAGAGTCAGCACCTTCAGGAGAGGAGGGGGAGCTGAACCCCAGTGAGAGTCAGCACCTTCACGGAGAGGAGAGGGAGCTGAACCCCAGAAAGAGTCAGCACCTTCTGGAGAGGAGGGGGAGCTGAACCCCAGAGAGAGTCAGCACCTTCAGGGAGAGGAGGGGGAGCTGAACCCCAGAAAGAGTCAGCATCTTCTGGAGAGGAGGGGGAGCTGAACCCCAGTGAGAGTCAGCACCTTCAGGAGAGGAGGGGAGATGAACCCCAGTGAGAGTCAGCTCCTTCTGGAGAGGAGGGGGAGCTGAATCCCAGTGAGAGTCAGCAACTTTAGCAGAGGAAGGGGAGCTGAACCTCAGTGAGAGTCAGCACCTTCAGGGAGAGGAGGGGAGATGAACCCCAGTGAGAGTCAGCACCTTCAGGAAAGGAGGGGGAGCTGAACCCCAGTGAGAGTCAGCACCTTCTGGAGAGGAGGGGGAGCGGACCCCAGTGAGAGTCAGCACCTTCAGGGAGAGGAGGGGGAGCTGAACCCCAGTAAGAGACAGCACCTTCAGGGAGAGGAGGGGAGATGAACCCCAGTGAGAGTCAGCACCTTCAGGGAGAGGATGGGGAGCTGAACCCCAGTGAGAGTCAGCACCTTCAGGAGCGGAGGGGGTGCTGAACCCCAGTGAGAGTCAGCACCTTCAGGAGAGCAGGTGGAGCTGAACCCCAATGAGAGTCAGCATCTTCAGGAGTGGAGGGGGAACTGAACCCCAGTGAGAGTCAGCACCTTCACGAGGGGAGGGAGAGCTAAACCCCAGTGAGAGTCAGCAGCTTCAGGACAGGGGGGGAGCTGAACCCCAGTGAGAGTCAGCACCTTCAGGGCGAGGAGGGGAGTTGAACCCCAGTGAGAGTCAGCACCTTCAGGAGAGGAGGGTAGCTGAACCCCAGTGAGAGTCAGCACCTTCAGGAGAGGAGGGGGAGGTGAACCCCAGTGAGAGTAGCAACTTCAGGGAGAGGAGGGGAGCTGAACCCCAGTGAGAGTCAGCACCTTCAGGAGAGGAGGGCGAGCTGAACCCCAGTGAGAGTCAGCACCTTCAGGGAGAGGGTGGGGAGCTCAACCCCAGTGAGAGTCAGCACCTTCAGGGAGAGGAGAGGGAGCTGAACCCCAGTGAGAGTCAGCACCTTCAGGTGGAGGAGGGGAGATGAACCCCAGTGAGTGTCAGTACCTTCAGGAGAGGAAGGGGAGTTGAACCCCAGTGAGAGTCAGCACCTTCAGGAGAGGAGGGGGAGCTGAACCCCAGTGAGAGTTGGCACCTTCAAGGAGAGGATGGGGAGCTGAACCCCAGTGAGAGTCAGCACCTTCTGAAGAGGAGGGGGAGCTGAACCCCAGTGAGAGTCAGCACCTTCAGGAGAGGAGGGGGAGCTGAACCCCAGTGAGAGTCAGCACCTTCTGGAGAGGAGGCGGAGCTGAACCCCAGTGAGAGTCAGCACCTTCACGAGGGGAGGGAGAGCTAAACCCCAGTGAGAGTCAGCAGCTTCAGGACAGGGGGTGAGCTGAACCCCAGTGAGAGTCAGAACCTTCAGGAGAGGAGGGGGAGCTGAACCCCAGTGAGAGTCAGCACCTTCAGGGAGAGGAGGGGAGCTGAACCCCAGTGAGAGTCAGCACCTTCTGGAGAGGAGGGGGAGCTGAACCCCAGTGAGAGTCAGCACCTTCAGGGAGAGGAGGGGAGCTGAACCCCAGTGAGAGTCAGCACCTTCTGGAGAGGAGGGGGAGCTGAACCCCAGTGAGAGTCAGCACCTTCTGGAGAGGAGGGGGAGCTGAACCCCAGTGAGAGTCAGCACCTTCAGGGAGAGGAGGGGAGCTGAACCCCAGTGAGAGTCAGCACCTTCAGGAGAGGAGGGGTAGCTGAACCCCAGTGAGAGTCAGCACCTTCAGGAGGGGAGGGGGAGCTGAACCCCAGTGAGCGTCAGCACCTTCAGGGAGAGGAGGGGGAGCTGAACCCCAGTGAGAGTCAGCACCTTCAGGGAGAGGATGGGGAGCTGAACCCCAGTGAGAGTCAGCACCTTCTGAAGAGGAGTAGGAGCTGAACCCCAGTGAGAGTCAGCACCTTCAGGAGAGGAGGGTGAGCTGAACCCCAGTGCGAGTCAGCACCTTCTGGAGAGGAGGGGGAGCTGAACCCCAGTGAGAGTCAGCACCTTCAGGGAGAGGAGGGGAGATGAACCCCAGTGAGAGTCAGTACCTTCAGGAGAGGAGGGGGAGCTGAACCCCAGTGAGAGTCAGCACCTTCAGGGAGAAGATGGGGAGCTCAACCCCAGTGAGAGTCAGCACCTTCAGGAGAGGAGGGGGAGCTGAACCCCAGTGAGCGTCAGCACCTTCAGGGAGAGGATGGGGAGCTCAACCCCAGTGAGAGTTAGCACCTTCTGGAGAGGAGGGGGAGCTGAACCCCAGTGAGAGTCAGCACCTTCAGGAGAGGAGGGGGAGCTGAACCCCAGTGAGAGTCAGCACCTTCAGGGAGAAGATGGGGAGCTCAACCCCAGTGAGAGTCAGCACCTTCAGGAGAGGCTGGGGAGCTGAACCCCAGTGAGCGTCAGCACCTTCAGGGAGAGGATGGGGAGCTCAACCCCAGTGAGTGTTAGCACCTTCTGGAGAGGAGAGGGAGCTGAACCCCAGTGAGAGTCTGCACCTTCAGGAAAGGAGAGCAACTGAACCCCAGTGAGAGTCAGCACCTTCAGGGAGAGGAGGGGGAGCTGAACCCCAGTAAGAGTCAGCACCATCAGGGAGAGGAGGGGAGATGAACCCCAGTGAGAGTCAGCACCTTCAGGGAGAGGATGGGGAGCTGAACCCCAGTGAGAGTCAGCACCTTCAGGAGGGGAGGGGGTGCTGAACCCCAGTGAGAGTCAGCACCTTCAGGAGAGCAGGGGGAGCTGAACCCCAATGAGAGTCAGCACCTTCAGGAGTGGATGGAGAGAACCCCAGTGAGAGTCAGCAGCTTCCGGGCAGGGGGGAGCTGTACCCTTGTGAGAGTCAGCACCTTCAGGGAGAGGAGGGGAGTTGAACGCCAGTGAGAGTCAGCACCTTCAGGAGAGGAGGGGAGCTGAACCCCAGTGAGAGTTATCACCTTCAGGAGAGGAGGGGGAGGTGAACCCCAGTGAGAGTCAGCAACTTCAGGGAGAGGAGGGGAGCTGAACCCCAGTGAGAGTCAGCACCTTCAGGAGAGGAGGGCGAGCTGAACCCCAGTGAGAGTCAGCACCTTCAGGGAGAGGATGGGGAGCTCAACCCCAGTGAGAGTCAGCACCTTCAGGGAGAGGATAGGGAGCTGAACCCCAGTGAGAGTCAGCACCTTCAGGTGGAGGAGGGGGAGCTGAACCCCAGTGAGAGTCAGCACCTTCAGGAGAGGAGGGGGAGCTGAACCCCAGTGAGAGTCAGCACCTTCTGAAGAGGAGGGGGAGCTGAACCCCAGTGAGAGTCAGCACCTTCACGAGGGGAGGGAGAGCTAAACCCCAGTGAGAGTCAGCAGCTTCAGGACAGGGGGGGAGCTGAACCCCAGTGAGAGTCAGCACCTTCAGGAGAGGAGGGGGAGCTGAACCCCAGTGAGAGTCAGCACCTTCAGGGAGAGGAGAGGAGCTGAACACCAGTGAGAGTCAGCACCTTCTGGAGAGGAGGGGGAGCTGAACCCCAGTGAGACTCAGCACCTTCAGGGAGAGGAGGGGAGCTGAACCCCAGTGAGAGTCAGCACCTTCTGGAGAGGAGGGGGAGCTGAACCCCAGTGAGAGTCAGCACCTTCAGGGAGAGGAGGGGAGCTGAACCCCAGTGAGAGTCAGCACCTTCAGGATGGGAGGGGGAGCTGAACCCCAGTGAGAATCAGCACCTTCAGGGAGAGGAGGGGGAGCTGAACCCCAGTGAGAGTCAGCACCTTCAGGGAGAGGAGGGGAGCTGAACCCCAGTGAGAGTCAGCACCTTCTGGGGAGGAGAGGGAGCTGAACCCCAGTGAGAGTCAGCACCTTCAGCGAGAGGATGGGGAGCTGAACCCCAGTGAGAGTCAGCACCTTCTGAAGAGGAGGGGGAGCTGAACCCCAGTGAGAGTCAGCACCTTCAGGAGAGGAGGGGGAGCTGAACCCCAGTGAGAGTCAGCACCTTCTGGAGCGGAGGGGGAGCTGAACCCCAGTGAGAGTCAGCACCTTCAGGGAGAGGAGGGGAGATGAACCCCAGTGAGAGTCAGTACCTTCAGGAGAGGAGGGGGAGCTGAACCCCAGTGAGAGTCAGCACCTTCAGGGAGAAGATGGGGAGCTCAACCCCAGTGAGAGTCAGCACGTTCAGGAGAGGAGGGGGAGCAGAACCCCAGTGAGCGTCAGCACCTTCAGGGAGAGGATGGGGAGCTCAACCCCAGTGAGAGTCAGTACCTTCTAGAGAGGAGGGGTGCTGAACCCCAGTGAGAGTCAGTACCTTCAGGAGAGGAGGGGGAGCTGAACCCCAGTGAGAGTCAGCACCTTCAGGAGAGGAGGGGAGATGAACCCCAGTGAGAGTCAGTACCTTCAGGAGAGGAGGGGGAGCTGAACACCAGTGATAGTCAGCACCTTCAGGGAGAGGAGGGGGAGCTGAACCCCAATGAGAGTCAGCACCTTCAGGAGGGGAGGGGGAGCTGAACCCCAGTGAGAGTCAGCACCTTCAGCAGAGGAGGGGAGATGAACCCCAGTGAGAGTCAGTACCTTCAGGAGAGGAGGGGGAGCTGAACACCAGTGATAGTCAGCACCTTCAGGGAGAGGAGGGGGAGCTGAACCCCAATGAGAGTCAGCACCTTCAGGAGGGGAGGGGGAGCTGAACCCCAGTGAGAGTCAGCACCTTCAGCAGAGGAGGGGAGATGAACCCCAGTGAGAGTCACCACCTTCAGGGGAGGATAGAACCTGAACCCCAGTGAGAGTCAGCACCTTCAGGAGAGGAGGGGAGCTGAACCCCAGTGAGAGTCAGCACCTTCAGGGAGAGGAGGGGGAGCTGAGCCCCGGTGAGAGTCAGCACCTTCAGGAGAGGAGGGGAGCTGAACCCCAGTGAGAGTCAGCACCTTCAGGGAGAGGAGGGGGAGCTGTACCCCAGTGAGAGTAAGGACCTTTAGGGAGAGGAGGGAGAGCTGAACCCCAGTGAGGGTCAGCACCTTCAGGGAGAGGAGGGGGAGATGAAACCGAGTGAGAGTCAGCACCTTCAGGAGAGGAGGGGGAGCTAAACCCCAGTGAGAGTCAGCACCTTCAGGAGAGGAGGGGGAGCTGAACCCCAGTGAGAGCCAGCACCTTCAAGGAGAGGAGGGGGCGCTGAACCCCAGTGAGAGTCATCACCTTCAGCAGAGGAGGGTGAGCTGAACCCCAGTGTGAGTCAGCACCTTCAGGGAGAGGAGGGGAGATGAACCCCAGTGAGAGTCAGCACCTTCAGGAGAGGAGGGGGAGCTGAACCCCAGTGAGAGTCAGTATCTTCTGGAGAGGGGGGGTGGAGCTGAACCCCAGTGAGAGTCAGCACCTTCAGGAGAGGATGGGGAGCTGAATCTCAGTGAGAGTCAGCAGCTTCAGGAGAGGGGGGGGGGGTGGTGGAGCTGAACCCCAGTGAGAGTCAGCATCTTCAGGGAGAGGAGGGGGAGTTGAACCCCAGTGAGAGTCAGCACCTTCAGGAGGGGAGGGGGAGAACCCCAGTGAGAGTCAGCACCTTCAGGAGAGGGGGGGTGGAGCTGAACCCCAGTGAGAGTCAGCAGCTTCAGGAGAGGGGGGGTGGAGCTGAACCCCAGTGAGAGTCAGCACCTTCAGGAGAGGATGGGGAGCTGAATCCCAGTGAGAGTCAGCAGCTTCAGGGAGAGGAGGGGGAGTTGAACCCCAGTGAGAGTCAGCACCTTCTGGAGAGGAGGGGGCGCTGAACCCCAGTGAGAGTCAGCACCTTCAGGGAGAGGAGGGGAGATGAACCCCAGTGAGAGTCAGTACCTTCAGGGAGATGAGGGGAGCTGAACACCAGTGAGAGTCAGCACCTTCAGGGAGAGGATGGGGAGCTCAACCCCAGTGAGAGTCAGCACCTTCAGGGAGAGGAGGGGGAGCTGAACCCCAGTGAGAGTCAGCACTTTCAGGGATAGGAGGGGGAGCTGAACCCCAGTGAGAGTCAGCACCTTCAGGGAGAGGAGGGGGAGCTAAACCCCAGTGAGAGTCAGCACCTTCACGAGGGGAGGGGGAGCTGAACCCCATTAAGAGTCAGCACCTTCAGGAGAGGAGGGGGAGCTGAAACCCAGTGAGAGTCAGCACCTTCAGGAGAGGAGGGGGAGCTGAACCCCAGTGAGAGTCAGCACCTTCAGGGAGAGGATGGGGAGCTCAACCCCAGTGAGAGTCAGCACCTTCAGGGAGAGGAGGGGGAGCTGAACCCCAGTGAGAGTCAGCACCTTCAGGGAGAGGAGGGGGAGCTGAACCCCAGTGAGAGTCAGCACCTTCAGGGAGAGGAGGGGGAGCTAAACCCCAGTGAGAGTCAGCACCTTCACCAGGGGAGGGGGCGCTGAACCCCAGTGAGAGTCAGCACCTTCAGGAGAGGAGGGGGAGCTAAACCCCAGTGAGAGTCAGCACCTTCACGAGGGGAGGGGGAGCTGAACCCCAGTGAGAGTCAGCACCTTCACGAGGGGAGGGAGAGCTGAACCCCAGTGCGAGTCAGCACCTTCAGGAGAGGAGAGCAACTGAACCCCAGTGAGAGTCAGCACCTTCAGGGAGAGGAGGGGTAGCTAAACCCCAGTGAGAGTCTGCACCTTCAGGGAGAGGACGGGGAGCTGAACCCCAGTGAGAGTCAGCACCTTCAGGAGAGGAGAGCAACTGAACCCCAGTGAGAGTCATCACCTTCAGGGAGAGGAGGGGTAGCTAAACCCCAGTGAGAGTCTGCACCTTCAGGAAAGGAGAGCAACTGAACCCCAGTGAGAGTCAGCATTTTCACCCAGCTATTGTGAGTGATCGTCTGAGATTGTAAATGTTGCACTCTCGATCAATACAAGGGTGTAAGTATAATTTCAGAAACTATAGTTTAGAAAGTTTAATGTCGGTGGCGGAAAAGCTTTTGGAAACAATACTCTTCGGTACAATTATTTGCTTATTGGACAAATGTGTACAAATTAATTAAAGCCAGCACAGAATTCCTAAAGGCAAATAATATTTAACTAACTTGATTGAGTTTTTTGATGAAGCAACAGAGTGTCTGGCTGGTTTCAGATCCAACACTCAAGAAGCTCAACATGATCCAAGACAAAGCAGCTTATTTGATCGTTACCCCATCCATCAACTTAAACATTTACTCCCTCCATCACTGATGCTCAGTGGATTAGTGTTTGCTATTTACAACATGCACGGCAGCAACTCACCAAATATCCTTTGGCAGCCCTTTCCAAATCCGTGACCTTTGCCACCTGTAAACAAAGGAAAAAGGCAGCTGATGCACGGGAACACCATCACCTGCAAGTTTCCCTCCAAGTGCCACAGAATCCTGACTTGGAAATAAATCGCTGTTCCTTCAGTGGGTCAAAATCTTGGAACTCTCTTCCGAACAGCACAGTGGATGTATCTACATTAGGTGCACTGCTGAGTTCAAGAAGGCAGCTCACCATCACCTTCCTGGGGCAATTAGGAATGGCAACAAATACTGGCCTGGCCAGTGAAGGCCACATTCCAAGAATGAATAATAACAAATAAGAAAGTCATTGATTAACACATTCAGTGGGTCTGGCATGGTGGCTAGCACTGCTGCCTCACGGAACCGAAAACCCGGGTTCGATCCCGGCCCCGGGTCACTGTCCGGGTGGAGTTTGCACATTCTCCCCGTGTCTGCGTGGGTCTCACCCCCACAACCCAAAGATGTGCAGGGTATGTAGATTGGCCACGCTAAATTGCCCCTTAATTGGAAAAAAATAATTGGGTACTCTAAATTTATTTTTAAAAACGCATTCAGTGTCTCAGAAACTTAAAAAATAAATCAACACAAATTTAGCTGTGGGGCCAACAACTACACACGTCGGCCTTCTCATTGTTTAATTGATGTAACATGCAGCTGCTTAAAGCCCAAAAATAAATGGATTTGGGGGAGTAACAATTATCTATATCTGTTCCTATATCTCTTATATCTATATCTGCTCCTTTCTATATCTCCTCCAATATCTCTTATATATCTATATATGTTCCTATACCTTTATATATGCTCCTATTTGTATCTGCTCCCATATCTCTTACATATCTATATCTGCTCTCTTCTATATTGCTCCTATATCTCTTATATATCTACATCTGCTCCTATATCTCTTATATATCTATATCTGCTCTCATCTGTATCTGCTCCTAGATCTCTTAATTATCCCAGCCCTCTGACTGCTGTCTTGCCTGGGGGTTCCTGCCTCCACCAGATGTGCATCATCAGCATTGTGGTGCTCACCAGATTGTGCCCCAGAAGCCTGCCCACTAACATGCCCCAGGTGTGTCTATCTGCACTGGTGGAGGGTGGGGATGACAGCTGTGATGCGACTATAATGGTGGCATCCTGGGAGCTCACCTCCGAGGTGTTCTCCTTGGGAGTCAGGAGAGGATGCCGGAGGTTTCTCACCTCTGTAGCGGCTGCCAGCCTCCGCGTGAGTGACCGCCCTGTCCTTGGCCACCCCGGTCACCTCCAGGGCCCCCAATCGAAGAGCTGAGGACTCTCAAGTCTGGCACCTCACCGCCAATCTGGGCTATCTCCTGCCGGTTATGGGAGAGCTTTTCCTGAGGAGACCACAGAGTGGGCATCGTTAGCCACACACTTGGTTCACAGTTGTGGGCGGGAGGGTGCAAAGGGAGGGTTGGGGTTGAGGGAGGTTTAAAGGGTGGGTGGAAGGAGGCTTGGGGGTCACCTGGGGGGTTGGGAGGATGGATGCTCCCTTGCGGGAGGGGGGCATTAGTATCTGCTCACTCTTGTTGTCCGGTGTAGGTTGTTGACCTTTTTCCGGCACTGGAGGCCAGTCCTCCTGGTCACATTCCCCGAATTGGTTACTGTCACAACAACCCAGGCAGCACTGGCAGCCTTGTGGCTCACCCTCCGAGACCCCCGGGGCAACAGTACATCCCTCCTGGCCTCCACCGCGTCCAGGAGCCTCCCCAGGTCAGTATCCCCAAATGTTGGGGCTGATCTCTGCGCCATTGTTGCGAGCTGGCTGGGGCTGGCTGTGCAAGTGCAGCCGAAGTGCTGCTCGACCTTGTTAGTAGGAGGCTGGCGAGCGCGATCCCGGCAATTCAGCTGGCGAGCCACCATTTGGGGTGTGAATCCCGTGAGACCGCGTTAAGTGGATCAATTGACTTTGAATAGCGTTGCCTGCCTCGCTGGGCCAAGCGTTGGGAAGCTTGCAGCGATTCCCGCTCGCTGGCACACTTAGAAATATTTCTGCAGAATTCCGTCCTGTATCTCTTTTTTATATATATGTTCCTTTCTATATCTGTTCCTGTATCTCTGTATATCTATATCTGTTCATAGATCGCTTATATATCTATATTTGCTCTTTTCTATACCTTCCTATATCTCTTAAATATCTATATTTGCTCCTTTCTATACCTTCCTATATCTCTTAAATATCTATATTTGCTCCTTTCTATACCTTCCTATATCTCTTATATATCTACATTTGCTCCTTTCTATACCTTCCTATATCTCTTATATATCCATATCTGCTCCTTTCTACACCTTCCTATATCTCTTATATATCTACATTTGCTCCTTTCTATACCTTCCTATATCTCTTATATATCTACATTTGCTCCTTTCTATACCTTCCTATATCTCTTATATATCTATATTTGCTCCTTTCTATATCTTCTTATATATCTATATCTGCTCCTTTCTATACCTTCCTATATCTCTTATATATCTACATTTGCTCCTTTCTAGACCTTCCTATATCTCTTATATATCTATATCTGCTCCTTTCTATACCTTCCTATATCTCCTATATATCTATATCTGCTCCTATACCTCTTCTGAGTGTTTTCCAGCTTCGGGCTGGGTTTTGTGCTCCGGCAGCCCAGAAACACAGGGACAAGAACCTTCTGAGCTGACACTGATTCTCAACAGCCAGTTACCAACTGGAGTGGCATAATATAAAAGATGAATTTCAGATGATCTGACCTTCTGCTTCGGAAAATAAAACTTGACATAGAAGCTTATCGGGTCTCCGGGGAGAGATCTGAAGTGTGAGAAAGTCCAAAACCTGTCCTGCAATGAGTTGTAGGCTGTGCAAATTCCAAAAATCCCACAAGGAATATCGGCTGGGAGATGACATCATCACCTGGGCCTGCCAACTTGCAAATCATATTGCAAACATGGAGCTGCTGTCTGATTAATTCTTTGTTAAATTATATTTCTGGGATCACACACACAAAACCTTAATTCTTTTCAGGATTTTAATGAGGTCTGTACCAGCGCTTATATTTGGAGCACTTTGAAGTTGAGCCTCTGGATTAATGTACCATCTTTTTAAAAGCCTCTCTTAAAGAATGAAGCAAATCTTTTCTTTTAAGACCTTGCAAAAAGATCAAGGCAGCAATCTGCGGCTCGCTCGTCAAACTAACACTGGTCTATCTGGTAAGAGTTAAAGCAAAATCCTCCGCAACCAGCGTCTGCTGCCCCTGCCTACAAATGGCCAGAGGATAAAGGTGAGAGGTTAAATCAGTCCTGTTCGGGATTACTCCTGGCTCCACTGTGTTCCTATTCACAGCTGGAACACCAGTCCTGGTTCTAAAATCTCCTTCATATGCGCGGTGCGGTCAAAGAGACAGGTCAGTGAGGGTTCCCACTTCATAGATCGTTGTCCTGTGTACACAGGGTGAGGAATGAATACACATCAGTTGGGGGCGCCCCTCTCCCCATGCCCCCCATGTGCAGTCACCTTCTAACATCCACTGCTTAGGGTCTCACATGAAGAATGGCTATGTGGGTAAGACATGAAGCCATTGTCAAGGAACCGTATCCCAACATGAGTCAGCGCCTTCAAGATTGGATGGATTGGATTTGTTTATTGTCACATGTACCGAGGACCAGTGAAAAGTATTTTTCTGCGAGCAGCTCAACAGATCATTTAGTACATGAAAAGAAAACACATAATAGGGCAACACCAGGTACACAATGTAAATACATAGACACCGGCATTGGGTGAAGCATACAGAAATGTAGTATTAATCAGGTCAGTCCATAAGAGGGTTGTTTAGGAGTCTGGTAACAGCGGGGAAGAAGCTGTTTTTGAATCTGTTTGTGCGTGTTCTCAGACTTTTGTATCTCCTGCCCCCCAAAAAATTAAGTAAACAAAAGGCTGAAAGTTAGTGCTTTTTAGTCAAACTCGTGACCGTTAGGGTGTGGAATGTCCGGGTTGGAGAATGGAACAATGGGTGTAAACCTCTGCTCTCGCTGATGGTGAGGTTGGAGGCGGAGAGAGCATGTAATTGGGCAGGATGGTGGCGTCCCGTAATCCTGCCACCTTCCTGCCTCTGCCTACCATGGCCCATAAGTGGCCGATTAATGACCGAGGGCCTTGTCCCGCCGTCGTTGGATTAACACAGTTGCAAACTGGCCTATCGACATGGACCATGCATGACAGGTAAAATGCAGCCCTTGTCACAAGGGGATTCACACCCCTGCCATTGGTGCCGACCTCCATTTGTATCCCTCTCCCCATGACCCTCCCCGATCCCCCACTTCCCACATTACTTACCTGCAGGCTGGGTCATTCATTATTTAAAAAAATAAATTTAGAGTACCCAATTCTTTCCCCCCCCCCCAATTAAGGGGAAATTTAGCATGGCCAATTCACCTACCCTGCACATCTTTTGGGTTGTAGGGGTGAGACCCACGCAAATACAGAGGGGAAATGGGCAAACTCCACATGGACAGTGACCCGGGGCTGGGATCGAACCCAGGTCTACGGCGCCGTGAGGCAACAGTGTTAACCACCTGGGTCATTCATAGTGTGGTCGAGCAGGTTGACTATCGGCCTGTACATCTTTCCAATACACTTGATGGTAGGTGGTAAGAGCGGGAGAGTTTCCTGATCAGCTATGCTACAGAAGGTAATGGCAAACCATTGCAGTACTTTGCCAAGCATCATCATGGACCAATCCAATGGAAGTCTATGGTCCCCAATGTCCTCACTAGGGGCATGGTACCTGAAGGAGGTGGAGGAGCCTGGTTGCTCTGCAATCCAGGCCCTCAGTGCCTGACCTCCCAGCAGCAACTATGGCCTGACCAGTACTGCTGCTCAGCTCAAGAGTTTCTGGCCTCTGATTGGCTGTCAGCTCTTGGTTGGCAAGACTTCTGCCTCCGGAGTCTTGATTCAGGGAGAAGGCCTGGTACTGGCTTCGCCACTGCCTGATTGGCTTATGGTTTGGTGGGCCTTCTTGAAAAGAGGCAGTGCGGGTCTCTCGCTGGCACTCCAGAAGCAGGCGGGACCCCCAACACCAAATAAGCGTCCACTTCCCAAAAATGTACAGCACGAGGTTAGACTGTGTAAAAAAGAGATATTTCACAGAATCACAGAATAACACGGTGCACAAGAGGCCCTTCATCCTATGCCTCTGTCACCGCCCCAGGCAGTGCATTCCAGACCGTCATCACCCTCTGGTGAAAGAGCTTTTCCTAAAATCCCCCCCTAATCCTCCTGCCCCTCACCTTGAACTTGTGTCCCCTCATAACTGACCCTTCACATAAGGGGAACAGCTGTGCCCTATCCACCCTGTCCATGCCCCTAGTAATCTTGT
Source organism: Scyliorhinus torazame (assembly GCF_047496885.1). Classification (NCBI taxonomy): domain Eukaryota; kingdom Metazoa; phylum Chordata; class Chondrichthyes; order Carcharhiniformes; family Scyliorhinidae; genus Scyliorhinus; species Scyliorhinus torazame. The sequence goes on from NC_092722.1 coordinate 28,367,887, forward strand.
ACACCTTGATCAAGTCGCCCCTCAGTCTTCTCTGCTCCAGCGAAAACGACCCAAGCCTACCCAACCTTTCTTCATAACTTAAATGTTCCATCCCAGGCAACATCCTGGTGAATCGCCTCCGCACCCCCTCCAGTGCAACCACATCCTTCCTGTAATGTGGGGATCACTATTTAATCCGTGCTGTACCTGCTCTTTCACACAATTCCAACAAAATTTGGTGTCATTCCCTCCAGAAATTTACCATGCAATATTGAAATACCATGAGAGTGGATGCTATATTTTTGTGGTTTTTACACTAGACACAGGATGGCATAATGACAGAGTGCTTAGCACTGCTGCCTCATAGTGCCAGGGATCTGAGTTCAATTCTACTCTTGGGCAATTGCCTGTGTGAAGTTTCTATGTTCTCCCTGTGTCTCTGGTTTCCTCTCACAGTCCAAAGATGTGCAGGTCAGGTGGATTGGCCATGCTAAATTGGAAAAAAAAAAGAATTGAGTACTTTAAATTGATTTTAAAAAAGAAAAAAAAAGGTTAGGTGGATTGACCATGCTAGAATGGCCCGTTGGTGTCCAAAAGGATAGGTGGGGTGACTAGGTTGCGGGTATAGGGTAGGGGCCTGGGCCTAGGGAGGGTGTTCTTTCAGAGGATTGGTGCAGACTCCATGGGGCGAATGGCCTCCTTTTGCACTGTAGGGATTCTCTGATATTAGCAGGATCACTGAATAGTTTAATCACTGGATGTAGCCTCCCCTATGAAAGAGAGCACTGCATGCACTTCCCACAAACTAGCTCGGTGACAAGTCCCAAAAACCAAACCAAGAACTCTTGCCACTGCTTCCTGCAAACTGGAGTCTCTCCTGCTGCTCCGAGACCTGATGTTTGGTGGAAAGATCATATTCTCTCCTTCAGGCTGCGGGTCAGATTATAAACCAACAAAACTAAATTTCTGAACATTAAACTGACAAATGAAAAATACTTAGCGCACACTGGGAATGACTCTAATTGAAATATTAAAAGTAACAAAGATCCTTCACTACTCTAGCACTCACCATAAAACCATCACGGCAAACATTGGTGTTACTGCCTACATGGCTGCGACTATTGATGACTCTCATGTTAGCTTTGGACTGGTGATCACCATAGAATCATAGAATTTACAGTGCAGAAGGAGGCCATTCGGCCCATCGAGTCTGCACCACTCTTGGAAAGAGCACCCTATCCAAACCCATACATCCACCCTATCCCCATAACCCAGGAACCCCACCCAACACTAAGGGCAATTTTGGACACTAAGGGCAATTTAGCATGGCCAATCCACCTAACCCGCACATCTTTGGACTGTGGGAGGAAACTGGAGCACCTGGAGGAAACCCACGCACACACGGGGAGAAGGTGCAGACTCCGCACAGACAGTGACCCAAGCCGGGAATCAAACCTGGGACCCTGGAACTGTGAAGCAACTGTGCTAACCACTCTGCTACCATGCTGCCCTTTAAAAAAAAAATAATCAGGGAATCAGAGAATTTACAGTGCAGAAGAAGGCCGTTGCCTGACAAATCCACCACAATATAATTCCAGGAGAGAAGGCCATTAACTGTATCCCTCATAATTTAAAAATAAATTATTCGGATGTGGCCAAAGCCAGCTGAATGTGGTGGTGGATCTTCACCTTGAACCCCTGTGTGGTCCTTCGTGAAATGGAGTGACTCGCGTGGCCACTTCAGAGGACATTTAAGCTCAACATTGCTGGTGTAGGTTTGGAGTGATGAGAAGAGCTCTGAATTACCGTTGCTCACAGGGTTGTCACATAAACAGTGCGCCTAGCCTTGCTTTTGGAATTGATCGGAATGATTTTACGCTTCAATCTGTCGCAAATACATTTGATGATCTTGAAGATTCGTCCCCAGTCTGTCAGGGGTCAGAGCTCTGGATATGCTCAAGGTCTCTCTCTCCCCATCCCCACCCCCCCACCCGGAGAGGAAGATCCCAAAGGGATAATATTACCCCAATTTAGTTTGCTGGCCTGTAACAAGGAGACTCAGGTTTGTTTAACTGGTTAAAAAGGTCACTTTAGGACTGATATCAGATGTTCCTCTTCACACTCCGTGCGTGATCAACACTTGGAATGGAACCGCGGAGGCGAGGGTTCTGGAATAATTTCAGGAACAATTGGATTGTGCATTGCGGGGAGCGCAGAGTTGTTCTGGGTGGATGAACTAACATGGCATGAATGGTCTCACTCGTCTCTAATTATCTTGCGCAGGATGTGCAACAATGATTTTAACTCCATGTGTGCTGTAACTAGTCGGAAAGGATCCAATAAATAATTCATTATTGCGGTGGGGCTGGGGACATTTGGGGATGAGGGATTGGATTAGAAGGGACACATATTCAAATTGCTCAGGCTACATCTAGTCCGGAGCAAGGGCGAAAAAGAGCAAGCAGTTTCGTAGGCGATTCAGGGAACCAACGAGAAGCTTTTCTATTTATTTCATATGATTTGGGTGTCACTGGCAAGACCAACATTCGTTGCCTAACCCAATTTCTTTTGAACTGAGTGGCTTGCTCGGCCATTTCAGGGGGCAGTTTCTGTGGATCTAGAGTCACATACAGGCCAGACCAGGTAAGAATGGCAGATTTCCTTCCCTAAACGACACTAGTGAATCAGATGGATTCTTACAACAATCGATGATAGTTTTATGCTCAGCATTAACTTTATATTCTAGATTTATTTATTAATTGAATTTAAATTCCACCAGCTGCCGTGGTGGGATTTGATCTCAGGCCTCCAAAGCATTAGCCTGGGCCTCTGGGTTACTAGTCGGGAGACGTTACCACTATGTCACCCTGCCAGGCAGTATATGCTGTTTATCCACCAATCACAAAGGCGCGTTAACAGTAGAATTAGACAAGACAATCATGGTCAAATTTACACCCAGACCTTTCTTCTTCCATTCCCTTCCTTCATGCCCTGAAGATGCTAACTCCCCACCAGGGCAGTGGTCACCATCCAACCCCTCTTCCATGTGCCATTCTTTGTGAACGATCCTTAAAATGTCAGCTAGCTACTCAACCATGGACTGCATCACAATCAAACCCAATTGTGTCCTCACCCAGCATTCACAGAAAGACAGATTTTAGGTGGTGGGAGGGGTGTGAGGTTACTGAAGACTGATTAACAGTAGTATAGTGGCTCATTAATGTGCTTTTGGGAAGTAGACCAGCCCTCCTTATCTGGTCTGGGACCATATGTGACTCCAATCAAATGACAACATGGTTAACTATCAAGTGCCCCCCGAAATAGGCGAGAAGAGAATCACTGAGGTTTGCGACAAAGACCAACATGAACCAAATGGCCTTCAGTGGTTCAAGAAGAAAGCCCACTACCACCTTCTCAGGGCAGCTAAGGATGGGCACTAATTCCTGATCGTGCCAGTTTCATCCACATCCTATTAAAAAAACCACAGGTAGAGCGGCTGGGCCGCTGATTCTCTGGCCCGGAAGGGCCGAGCGGCCGCTCTTAAAAGGCAGAGTCGCGCCAGCGCCGTCCACACCTGGTCGCAGCCGGCGGGAACTCTGCGCGCAGGGTCGGGGGGCGGCCTGTGGGGGGGGGTGGCTCCGACCCCGGGTGGTGCCTCCAATGGGGCCTGGCCCGCGATCGCGGCCCACCGATTGGCGGACCGGCCTCTCGCTCCCCGGGCCTATTTTATTACGCGCCGGCCCCTGAGCTCCCGCGCCAAGTTGCGTCGGGGCCGGCACGTTGAGGGAGGCCACTGCACATGCGCGGGTTGGCGTGGCACCCAGTTGGTGCCGGGATGGGTGGTTGGAGCAGCGTGAACCGTTCCAGCGCCATGCTGGCCCCCTGTAGGGGCCAGAATCGGTACTCCCAGCGGCCCATTCAGGCCGTCGTGAAACGCAACGGTGCTTCCGACGGCGTGGACAGTCTGCCGCCGAATGGGAGAATCCCGCCCAGGGACACTGAAGCTAAATATAGAGATGTCTACCGCTTTCCTAAATAAGGGTGGGTATCCTAATTCTACATCTTAAAGCCTTAACTCCCAACAACAATCAAACCTTTACAGGCTAAATAAGGCAAACTGTGAAATGAAAATGAAATGAAAATCGCTTATTGTCACAAGTTGGCTTCAAATGAAGTTACTGTGAAAAGCCCCTAGTCGCCACATTCCGGCGCCTGTTCGGGGAGGCTGGTACGGGCAAACTGTTGCAACGTACTTCGGATAACTGGTATAATTTTATGACGCTCCCTTACTGACACAAGGGGAGGAGTGTTTGCTGCATTAAGCAATGGGTTCGTGGGGATCTGAGGTCACAGATTATGGGTATTTTAAAACTATTAGTTAAAGCTCCAGTTTAGACTGTGAGAAACATAATGCATAATTTTCACGTCTTTTCAAACAGATGAACAAAAGCCAAATGTAAAATTTGGAATCATCTGAAGATGGTTTTTATCTCCCACCTAATCTTGGCAGCACCAGTGCTCAGCTGAATGTGATTAGTGGTGTAAAACCAAAGATGGTGGTAAATGGTTCTCGGTCCTATCCATCACACTCACTTGAGGTGAAAGGGTTTGCATGATATACAAACAGGTCTGACAGCGGTGTCTGCCCCATAACTATTACAAATAGCTCAATAATTAAAGACAGGTCTCCCTTGTTCATCTCTCCCAGAAAGCTGGGGGATCACTGTATTCCTGTCAACTGACAATATACTATCGGGCAAATTACTGGACACCTCGACAGCCATAGTGAGAATTAAAATGGGGGCCAGCTTTTTTTTTTTGTGGCCTACTTTTGTTTCCGGAGAGACAGAGAAATCACATTGTCTTATCCACCACTCGGGCAGTGTTGTGTTCCTTTATGCAAATCTGATATATTTAAGGGGCAGCTAGAGAAACACATGTGGGAGAAAGGAACTGGATGATCCGTTGCGAGTGTGAGGAGAAGAGACGGGGAGGAAGCTCCTGTGCAGACTCAAGATCAGCATGGGCCAGTTGGGCCGAATGGCTTATTTCTGTGCTGTGTACTCAATGTCATTCTATGTATCTCTACTTATCTCATCTTGGGATTTTGGGATCATCAGCAATGCTGGCCTTTATCACCAATTTATAATTGCGCCGCTTCAGAGGATAGCTGCAAATCACATTGAGGGATCGGACTCATATATAGGCTCAGAATGGGTAAGAAAGACAGTTTTTTCCCCTATAGGACATTAGTGAACCAGATTAAGTCTTGCAACAATCCAAAAGCTTCATGGTCAAATGGGTAAAGGTCCATCGGTGGTTGCTAAGGTTACATTCGACAGCTCCATGACAGGTTAGCACATATGCACCAGCTTCCTATGTGCACTAATTTAACACAGTTGATAACCAGTTTAAAATGAGTAGATTAATGACTTTGCTCGAAATGTGCGAAAGCCCACAGGAGCAGCCTGAGAAAGCCTCGAGTTTAAAGTTCCCATCTTGATGTTCAAATCTATCTGTGGCCTCACTGCTTCGGATCTTTGTAACCTGCTCCAGCCCAAACCTCCAAGATATCTGCGTTCTTGTGCAATCCTGATTTTCTTCAGAGGCTGTGACTTCAGTGTTTAGCCCCTAAGCTCTGGAATTTTGTTCCTGAGCTTCCTCATCCCTCTACCTCTCTCTTCTTTAAGATCCTCCTTAAAACCAACCTCTTTGATCAAGCTTTTGGTTCTTTGTCCTAATCGCTCTGTATGTGGCTCAGTGTTAAATTTTGTTTGACTGTTCTCCTTGGCCTGTTTTACTATGTTAAAAGTGTTTTATGAATGCATGTTGTTGTTGCTGTCCATGACTAATCTTCCCATTTATTTTTAATTTTAATTTACCCTCCAAATGTTTGCTGTTGCAACACTGGGATCATTATTGCTAGAAAGAATTCCATCCATTAGTTGTCCATCGACAGGCAGTTGAAATGAAAAATGAAAATGAAAATGAAATGAATGAAATGAAAATCGCTTATTGTCACAAGTAGGCTTCAAATGAAGTTACTGTGAAAAGCCCCTGGCCGCCACATTCCGGCACCTGTTCGGGGAGGCTGGTACGGGAATGGAACCGTGCTGCTGGCCTGCCTTGGTCTGCTTTCAAAGCCAGCGATTTAGCCCTGTGCTAAACCAGCCCCTGCAGTTGGCGGTTGTTGCCACAGTTGCTGGATGCATTGTGGATTACCATGCTCGATGGTCGCTGCCCATTTCCCCGTCATGCAACTGCCTCGTCCGATCACCTTCTAGAATGTTGGTTGCTGGTGTCTGGAGAGGCCTGCAGGGGGCAGCAGCAACGCCACGGTTCTCCCACAGCAACAGCCACCAGCCTTGTCTGGCCATTGTTTCACGACATGGCGCTGGGAGTTCTCGTGTAAAGCTAGGCATAATCAAACTGCTTGATCTAAATTGGAGGATTTGTCATGAAAAGAGAAAATAATGTTCATCCAAATTGCTACATAATCCCAGTGGCTATGAAAGCAGATGTATCAGTGTCCCTCAGAGAGACATGTCAGTGTGGCTTTAGTTCTAACTCTGTGGGTCACTCAGGGTGGGTGGTGCTTCGGGTTAGACTCGGGCCTATTCTTTGCATGGACCTGGAGTTCATATCAGCCCAGGCGCTCTGCTGGCTGCAGGGGACTTGCATGGAATGAGCTTTCCATAATTTCAATCCACTTCCTAGTGAGCCCACCAAACCCACTCAAAATTGGCAATCTCCCTCAAAGTCAACAATATGAGCTTCCCGAGGAACTGGTAGAGGGTCAGGACCTGCAGAGGTGGGTTGGGCTTGATGTACATTCTTGGGGTAGTGTAGAGGGAACTCTCTTAATATCTTAATCGTTTAATAATTTTCTTCTTTCAGTATCTGTCTAATTCCCCTTGCAAGTTGCTAATTTATTTTAGCATCAGCAGGATTTGGTTGTCAATATTGTTCATATCCCCGAGCAGGTGCGTACAAACCAGTGTTGGTACAGCGTGCTGGCACATCAGCTAGGATGAGCAGGGAAACTCTCCTTCTGACTTAGCTGTGACTCAGTGCATAGTACGCTTATCTCTATGTTAGAAGGCTATGGCTTCAAATCCCAGTCCAGAAACATGAGCACCACATTTAGGCTGAAATTCCAGTGCGGCACTGAGGGAGAGCTGCACTGTCAGAACAACTTTGTGACTGGTGCAGAGACAGTGTTAGACAAGAGATAATTACTCAAGTTGGCTTCACGGCTGGTTTGTGATGCAGAGCGAGGCCAGCAGCGCGGGTTATATTCCCGTACCAGCTGAGGTTATTCATGAAGGCCTCGCCTTCTCAACCTTGCCCCTCGCCTGAGGTGTGGTAATCCTCAGGTTAAATCACCACCAGCCAGCTCTCCCCCTGAAAGGAGAAAGCAGCCTAAGGTCATCTGGGACTATGGAAGCTTTACTTTTACTCTGCAATGCAAGTCAGGGTCACCCTGGTCTTGTGGGTTAGGTTTGATCACGGTAGTGGAGAGAGGGGAAGAGGAATCTTGCAGATTTTGTGCTAATCCCAATTAAGAGATCACACGGTCCCTAGTGTGTTCGAAGTTTGAATTTGAATGGGATGTCGAGGAGGACCAGCTGTGTTTGTCTGCCATTTTCATTTGTTTGCATGATGTGATGCCTTGTATGGTGGAATAGCTGCCCCGTATTCACTGTGTGGGTTAACCTGTGAACATTGGCATCCACAGAATTGTACCTCAGCAAGATGTCAGTGTTGCGAAAGGGCGGGTTGGGATAAACCCTCGGGTGGGAAGAGCCTGTGTAGGACATTGTGTCTCAATACACCTGTTCTGTGTTTATAATGCCAAGGAATGATTTAACACTCGCCGCAAAGTTGTCAGTCTTCCCTTTGCGGCGTTAAATAAAATCCGTATCCGACTGCAGCAGTTTCTTGGCAGATGCATTGCGGGTCTATGTAAAGGGAAGGAGCTGTCAGGAGGAAGCATGGCCTGTGAGAAATGGTGTGAGCTGCCAGGAGAGCTAGTGGCAGAGCAGGGCTGTCAACAGCCCATTGACAACAGCAACAGCTGAGGCCTGCTCTATGCCTGACCCCTCCGATTCAGAGGAATCAACAGTTTCTCTTAGCCAGGGCCAAGGAACTGTCAGACGCTGCAGCCAAGAACTATTACGACAGGACGAAATAGGCCTCACCTGTTTCAGCCTGTTATTGTAAACCAGCGGAAAATCTGCACTCCCGTTTTTTATGGGAAAAATTAAATATTAATATATTATGGATCCCCTGGGGGCTGGCTGACCCTGACCACGTCGCGTCCGTCTTTCTCTCAGTCAATAGTGGGTTAGTCCCCAGTGATGGCAAGGTATGATGGGCTCTTACTGCTGGTATGCGGAGGAATTCACCCTCACCCACTGAGTATCTCGATGGATGCTGACTTTGCATTCAGAGCTGGACTTCTGATCTTCCCAGGATTGGCCTGGAATCCCTGTCCCTGTTTCCCGGGGCTGTCTCGGGCTCCAGTCTCCCCTGGATTGTCTCTGGAACTCCTGTCTCTGAGGACTCTTTGAGGCTCTTGTCTCCCCAGCAATGTCTGAACTCCTGTCTTCCCTCCGTGGAATTGTCTGGGCCTCTGATCTCTCCTCCCCATGTTGTCTGTGCCCTGTTTCGAGTTCTTCTCTCTGGGACTGTCTGTGAACCCGTATCTCCTCCAGACTGATAATACAAGTGAATACCAAGCTAAATACAGGAAGTTCAAAGGGATGCGAAGAAACAAATCAAAGAAGAAAAAAAGAGAGTATCAGAAGAAACTGGCAGCTAACATAAAAGGGAGTCCATGTCTCCCATAGGCATATAAATTCAAAAGGATGGTTGAAGGAGGAGTGAAGATGATTAGGGAGCGAAGATGGACAACGGGATTCTCCGATGGGGGATCCTCCGCCCTGCTGGCAGCTCAGCCACGCCCCCGCGTTTCCCGACAGCGTGGGGTCGCCCACAATCGGAAACCCCGCTGGCCGGCTGGCGGGACGGAGAATCCCGCTGCCAGCGGGGGCACGCCATGCCGGAAAACGGGGCTGACGGGACGGAGAATCCCGCCCGGGGTTTATACAGAGGGCATGACTGAGGTACTAAATTAAAAAGGCATTTGATAAAGAGCCACAAAACAGGCTTGTCAGCAAAGTTTAAACCTGCGGAATAAAAGGACCAGTTATAGGATGGGTATTTGAGGTTGGCCGAGTGACAGGAAGCAGGAGCAATGGTGAATGGTTGTTTTTTGGGCTGGGGGGTGGGGTGGGGGGGGGGGTGGGGGGGGGGGGGTGGTGGTGGTACACAGAAGACTTCCCCAGGGGTCGGTATCAGGAGCACTACGTTTCCTGATACTTATCAATTACCGAGATGGAGGTGTGCAATTTCAAAATTTGCAGATGACGCCAAGCTTGAAATATTGTGAACTGTGATGGGGACAGTGTTGGACCTCCAAGAGAACATAGAAACATTGGTGGAATAGGCGGACATCTGGCAGATGCAATTAATGCAGAGAAGTGTGAAATGATACATTTTGGTAGGAGGAACTAGAAGAGGCAACTTAAAATAAAGGATACGACTCTAAAAGGGGTGACTGGGGGATATATGCGCACAAATTGTTGATGTTGGCAGGGTAGGTTAGGAAAGCTGTTATGTGGAAATCTGGGCTTTATAGATGGGGACATAGAGTATAAAGGCAAGGAAGCTATGACACTGGTTCAACCTCAACTGGAGTACTGTCCAATTCTGAGCACTGCACTTAGGGAAGGATGTGGAAGCATTGGAGAAGTTGCAGAAAAGATTTATGAGGATGCTTTTAGAGACGAGGGAATTCAGTTAGACGGATAGACTGAAAAGCTGAGTGTTGTCCTTAGAGAAGAGAAGGTTGAAAGGAGATTTGATAGAGGTTTTCAATATCATCTGGACAGAGTTGAGAGTGAAACTGTTTCCATTGGTCAAAAGAAACCACAGCGCACCCATTTAAAAAGATTGGCAAAAGACCCAGAGGCGACCCAGAGGGGTAGCACGGTAGCATTGTGGATAGCACAATTGCTTCACAGCTCCAGGGTCCCAGGTTCGATTCCGGCTTGGGTCACTGTCTGTGCGGAGTCTGCACATCCTCCCCGTGTGTGCGTGGGTTTCCTCCGGGTGCTCCGGTTTCCTCCCACAGTCCAAAGATGTGCAGGTTAGGTGGATTGGCCATGCTAAATTGCCCTTAGTGTCCAAAATTGCCCTTGGTGTTGGGTGGGGTTACTGGGTTGTGGGGAGGTGTTGACCTTGGGTAGGGTGCTCTTTCCAAGAGCCGGTGCAGACTCGATGGGCCGAATGGCCTCCTTCTGCACTGTAAATTCTATGACATGAGGGGAAACCTTTTATACAATGAGTGGTTAGGATTGGGAATGCACTGCCTGAGGGCGTGGTGGAGGCAGACTCAATCGTGGCTTTCAAAAGGGAATTGAATAATTATCTGGAGAAAAATATTGCAGGGCTATGAGGGAAAGGCAGGGGAATGGGACTGGCTGAGTTTCTCTCACAGAGAGCTTGTATGGGCACAATGGTCGAATGGCCTCCCTTAGTGCTGCAGGCGTTTATCATTCTTTCTGGGTCTCCTGTCTCTCCAGGGCTATCTAGGGCCCCTAAATCTCCACAACTGTCTGGAACTTCTATCTCCCCTCCCTCGGACTGTTTGGAATTTGGCACGAGTCTCCAAGGTGGAAATGTTACCTTTGTCCAAGGCCTTTTCCGATAAGTGCTGCTTGTGGCTCAGTGAGTCAATGCACTGCCTGTGGGTTCTGAGTCACATGGACCAACATGACCCAGGTCCCATCCCTGGTTTTCGTGGGGTTTGTCGCATTCAGAAGGGGCACTGGTTGGAGTTCCGCAATGGGCCTCAATGTCCCAGTGTTCGGGAGCAATACAAAGATAATAGGGCTGTAATGTCTGAGGTGACATCAGGTAGAAATAAAAAATGTCGAAGTTAAAGGCACTAAATCTGAATGTGTGAAGCATTCACCACCAAATAGATGAATTAATAGCACAAATGGAAAATTAATGGGTTTTATCCAGTGTAAATTAGGGAGATGTGGTTGCAGAGCGACCGAGGTTGAGAATTAAATATACCAGGACATTTAACTTCTAGAAAATGTAGACAAAATGTAATCGGAAGAGAGTGAGTGGCTGTGATAACTGAGGATGAGATACAGACAGTAGAGAAAGGACCTTAGCTCTGAAAAGCAAGGTGTAGGGCTAGATTTCTTTTTTGTTTATGGGATGTGGGCCTCGCTGACTGGGACAGCATTTGTCCCCATCTCTGGGGGCATTTAAGAGTTACCCACATTGCTGTGGGTCTGGAGTCACGTGTAGGCCAGATCCGGTCAGGGCGACAGATTTCCCTCCCTAAATTAGTGAAGCAGATGGGCTTTTACGACAACTGATAACGGTTTCATGGTCATCGTTAGCAGGGGGATCTCTTCTTAATGGGCACCAAGGTGCGACCCCGCACCCCCAAATTCCTTACTGCCCCTGGTTATCCCAGCGCGAATGCAGATGCTTGGACATGGCTGTGAGGTACAGGAGGGGATGTCAGCGCCACTCTGGAGGGTGCATAGCCGATTGGAGGTGTCCCAAATGCTACGAGCACAGGAGATGGTGCCGACAATGCGTGGCACCGAGGTCAACACTGTTAGGGTGGTGACCGCACTGGGGTCAATGATATGCTCGCCATATTTGGGCGAGATCCTGAACTCACGATCGGAAGCGGTCCGGTTGGTGCCCGGCGTGGATCTCGATGTTGGCCTTTCCTGCTATTTAACCGGCCCTCCCAGATCCATGCGCAGGAACAACTCGGTGGTTAAATCGCGCCCTAGCATCTTAAATCTGACCAAAGCAACTTGCAACTGAGTTGCCGAAATTCGATTGGAGCACTGCTGAAAAATACAATGGTAGAAAACGCAACGGCCAATATTTAAACATTTCAGTCACATTTTTTGACAAATGTGCAGTAAAAGAAACCACCCAGAAAAATGTCCTTACCACGGCTAATGAGAGAAGTTCAAGATAGAGCAAACAGCAATATACAGTAAAGCCAGAAAATGTTGGAAACGCTCAGCAGTCTATGGAGAGAGAAACAAAGTTAATGGGTGCGATTCTCCAGACTCGTCGCTCTCTCGCTCGAGCGAAACGAGGCCGGTGAATAACGTAAGAGGCCGAAAACGAGAACCGTTCCTGCCGTCAAACCGTTTGCGATGCAACCGGACCGGTCCCATAGCCGAAATCGGGACCTTGCTGTAGCGTAGCGAGAAACCAATTATCACCATTTAAGCCCAATTTTCATACAATTAATGGGCGTGACCCCATATCCAACAGCCTCCCATCATTCCTCGGCCCCCCCAGCAAGTGGTCACGCTGGTGTCGAACAGTACTCCTTTCATGAACCCGGTGGAAGGGCTGCTGCGGGGACCCGAGGAGGTGAGTAGCCATCTTTACTCACAGGCAAAGAGCCCAGGAGCGCTGGCGGGGTTGGGGACCCTCGTCTGGGGTGGAGAACCCTCCTCATGGGTGGGCCACCATGGAATGGGGGGGGGGGGGGGGGGGGGGGGGGAGGAGGCACTGGGGTGGACAACTGGGGATAACTGCGAGTGGCAACGCCATGCTAACCCTTGTACCCGTTCTGGGGCAACCCTTGTCCCTGCCCCACCGACCACCCATAACCCCATCGACTGCCGAGGCCTCTGGCCGTGCAGCTGAAGGCCATTGCCAATAGCGAATTGGCAATTGTGGTTAAGTGAGCACTTCACACAACCCAAGTGAATTCCCATGGGTAGGTGGGGCATATAGCATATGGGAATCACTGCCTAGCATCCCAACCACACCTTGATGCATGGAGACTGTGCCTGAACACTGCGGGAGACAAACCCACTCACGCAGCAGCCAACATCCGAACACCCAGGGGATGGGACACAGCTCAGGAAACATGTCCACGGTCGGAGGGTGGGTGAGTGCCACGGGGAGGGGGGGTGGGGGGGGGGTGGACGGAGATGCCTGGAGAGGTGGGCCAAGAGTTCAGAGGTCGGCCTGCATTGCGGAAGAAAGTGACAGAGGCATCATACTGGTTGTGCACAAGTGTGTTTATTGTGTAACAATTTCCCACTCTCCCGATGGTGCTGCCCCCTCCCCCCGCATCCCTCCTCACCCCCTACCTGCCCCTGCCCGTACCCTCCAACCTCCCTAGTCCCCTCAATGAACCTCGGTGTGCTTTGCCTTCCTAGCTCTACCGCTACGTCTAGGTGTGTCCCCAGGATGCACTTCAGAGGTGGAGGCAGCCAGCTGCTTACCACGTCCCGTGGCATTTGATGCCCGCGGCAGGCGACCTCTGGATCTGGACGGCCCCAGCTCAGTTGTCGGCAGCAAATGCACAGCCGTGTCGCACGGTTCCGGGTGCTGACTGCGAGACACAGCCTCATCAGAGGGGTGGAACTCAGGGGAGCTGGAGGCTACCGTCCACACTCCATGGGATGGGTCCGGGTTGGCACCCAGCACCCCCTCCTCCTATTCATCGGGCCCTGGGGTTCACCGTAGGATGGAGGGACAGCTGGTTAAAGCCTCGGCTTCCTCTGCATCATCTGGCTCTGCCAGCCCCAGCGGTCCCCCGAGGTCTGCACCATGGTGTCACTGCTCTTGGCGATGCTCCTCAGTGACTGGGACATGCTCTGCAGCACCTCAGCCATGCCCACCTGCGACTGGGACAAACTCCACAGCCCCTCGGCCATTCCCATCTTAGAGCGGGACATGTACCACAGCCTGGTACTGGGTGATATCCCCCAGCGAGGCAGACTTTCTGTCAAGACCCTAAGCCAGGGCTGTCACGGACTGCGCAATGCCTTGGACACCTTCACTCATGGTGCCAACGTCGTGCACCAGGCTCTCCTCTGCGGTCGCCACCCCAGCAGTGTTGTCCTCGGTGCCAAGCATTTCTGGCGACATCTCCTGCGCCCATAGCCTCTGGGACTCCTCCAATCGGCTATGGACCTGATGAGTGTCGCTGACATCGCCCTCTATCCCGGCCGTAACCCTGTCCCAGAGGCTCAGTGTCTGACTGGGACCCAGCTGGGTCCTGGGGTCCAGCAGACCTCCCACTGCTGTCTCGCCTGGGGGTTCCTGCCTCCACCTGATGTGCATCAGCTGCAGTGTGGTGCTCATCAGATTGTCAATGATGTGGAGATGCCGGCGTTGGACTGGGGTGAGCACAGTAAGAAGTCTTACAACACCAGGTTAAAGTCCAACAGGTTTGTGTCGATGTCACTAGCTTTCGGAGCGCTGCTCCTTCCTCAGGTGAATGAAGAGGTATGTTCCAGAAACATATATATAGACAAATTCAAATATGCCAGACAATAGGAGGGGCAGCACGGTAGCATTGTGGATAGCACAATTGCTTCACAGCTCCAGGGTCCCAGGTTCGATTCCGGCTTGGGTCACTGTCTGTGCGGAGTCTGCACATCCTCCCCGTGTGTGCGTGGGTTTCCTCCAGGTGCTCCGGTTTCCTCCCACAGTCCAAAGATGTGCAGGTTAGGTGGATTGGCCGTGATAAATTGCCCTTCGTGTCCAAAATTGCCCATAGTGTTGGGTGGGGTTGCTGGGTTGTGGGGATAGGGTGGAGGTGTTGACCTTGGGTAGGGTGCTCTTTCCAAGAGCCGATGCAGACTCGATGGGCCGAATGGCCTCCTTCTGCACTGTAAACTCTATGAAAATGCTTGGAATGTGAGCATTAGCAGGTGATTAAATCTTTACAGATCCAGCGATGGGGTAACCTCAGGTTAAAGAGGTGAATTGTGTCAAGCCAGGACAGTTGGTAAGATTTCGCAGGCCAGATGGTGGGGGATGAATGTAATGCGACATGAATCCCAGGTCCCGGTTGAGGCCGCACTCATGTGTGCGGAACTTGGCTATAAGTTTCTGCTCGGCGATGCTGCGTTGTCGCGGGTCCTGAAGGCCGCCTTGGAGAACGCTTACCCGGAGATCAGAGGCTGAATGCCCTTGACTGCTGAAGTGTTCCCCGACTGGAGGGGAACATTCCTGCCTGGTGACTGTCGCACGATGTCCGTTCATTCGTTGTCACAGGGTCTGCATGGTCTCGCCAATGTACCACGCTTCGGGACATCCTTTCCTGCAGCGTATGAGGTAGACAACGTTGGCCGAGTCGCACGAGTATGTACTGCGTACCTGGTGGGTGGTGTTCTCACGTGTAATAGTCGTATCCATGTCGATGATCTGGCACGTCTTGCAGAGATTGCCATGGCAGGGTTGTGTGGTGTCGTGGTCACTGTTCTGAAGACTGGGTAGTTTGCTGCAAACAATGGTTTGTTTGAGGTTGCGCGGTTGTTTGAAGGCAAATGGTGGGGGTGTGGGGATGACCTTAGCAAGATGTTCATCTTCATTGATGACGTGTTGAAGGCTGTGAAGAAGATGTCGTAGTTTCTCCGCTCCGGGAAAGTACTGGACGACGAAGGGTATTCTGTCGGTTGTGTCCCGTGTTTGTCTTCTGAGGAGGTCGGTGCGGTTTTTTGCTGTGGCGCGTTGGAACTGTCGATCGATGAGTCGAGCGCCATATCCCGTTCGTACGAGGGCATCTCTCAACGTCTGTAACGCTCCTCCTCGTCTGAGCAGATCCTGTGTATACGGAGAGCTTGTCCATAGGGGATGGCTTCTTTAATGTGTTTAGGGTGGAAGCTGGAGAAGTGGAGCATTGTGAGGTTATCCGTGGTCTTGCGGGAAAGCGAAATGCTGAGGTGACCGTCCTTGATGGAGACGAGTGTGTCTAAGAATGCAACTGATTTTGGAGTGTAGTCCATGGTGAGTCTGATGGTTGGATGGAACTTATTGATGTCATCGTGTAGTCGTTTCAGTGATTCTTCGCCGTGGGTCCAAAGGAAAAAAATGTCATCGATGTGTCTGGTGTATAACGTCGGTTGAAGGTCCTGTGCGGTGAGTAGGTCTTGTTCAAACTTGTGCATGAAGATGTTGGCGTATTGGGGTGCGAATTTGGTCCCCATGGCTGTTCCGTGCGTCTGGATGAAGAACTTGTTGTCGAAGGTGAAGACGTTGTGATCCAGAATGAAGGGGATGAGTTGCAGAATTGCGTCTGGAGATTGGCAGTTGTCGGTGTTGAGTACTGAGGCTGTTGCAGCAATGCCGTCGTCATGGGTGATGCTGGTGTAGAGTGCCGAGACGTCCATTGTGACGAGGAATGTTCCTGGTTCAATTGGTCCATGGGTGCTGAGTTTCTGTAGGAAGTCCGTCGTGTCGCGACAGAAGCTGGGCGTACCTTGTACGATGGGTTTCAAGATGCCCTCGATGTAGCCAGAGAGGTTCTCACAAGGGGTCCCATTGCCTGAAACGATAGGACGGCCTGGTGTGTTGGCCTTGTGTATTTTTGGGAGGCAGTAGAGATCCCCAATGCGGGGAGTACGTGGGATGGGAGCATGTAGGGTGCTCTGAAGATTTGGATCCAAGGTCTTGATCAGTCTGTTGAGTTGGCGGATGTGTTCCTTGGTCAGATCTGCGGGTAACTGTCTGTAGTGTTCTTGGTTGTTCAGTTGTCGGTATACTTCTTTGCAGTAGTCCGTTCTGTTCAGTATGACAGTGGCCCCTCCTTTGTCTGTTGGTTTGATGACGATGCTGCGGTTGGTCTTGAGAGCGCGGATGGCATTGCGTTGTGCTTGGGTGACGTTCGGGGCAGTCTTGTGAATGCGACTGATGAATCTGGCATTGACGCGACTCCTGATGTCTTGAGCATACATGTTGAGTCTGGGGCAGCGGCCTTCCGGAGGGGTCCAATTCGACTCTTTCCTCTTCGGTTGCCGCACCGCATATCTCTCGGTCTGCTGTTCCGGTTCATTGATAGTCTGCTTGAGTTCGCTGTTGGCCTCTTGGGGTCTGTGGAAGAATTCCCGGAGCTTCATTCGCCTGATGAATTCCTCCGTGTCTGCCGCGAGACTCATGGGGTCCATTTTGGTGGTGGTGCAGAAATTGAGCCCTCTGCTGGGGACTTCGATTTTGTCTGGTTGAAGGGTGTAGTCTGACAAGTTGACAATAGATTTCCCTGTATTGTTTTCTACTGTGACACCGGGGGTGGCTTGGTTGCTGCCGGTGGTGATGCCAAGTTTCTCAAGCTTTCTTTTCTTGGTGTGCATATAGGTGGCATAGTATTGTTGTCTCATCTGTTTGGCGGGTGTTCCGCAGCTGGTCTGCTGCGTCCTGAGCGCAAGTTGAGAATATGGCCTCTATCTTGGTTTCCAGGTTGCGTTGTCTGCTGTAGAGCTGGTGGACGAGGTGGTTGAGGAGTGTGGGAGAGGTGCGACGGCAGAGTCTCTCAGTGTAGTCTGTGTTGTAGGTCGACTTGAGTGGGTTTGTGATCTGTAGCCCTTTCGGGATCTTGTCTGCTTTCTTGCATCTTTGTAGAAACTTAATGTCAGTGTCTATATGCGCAATCTTCCTGGAGATCCTCTCCACTTTGAGCCGGCAGTTTGGGGTGTCGATGGTAGCCATGATGTGGAGATGCCGGTGTTGGACTGGGGTGAGCACAGTAAGAAGTTTTACAACACCAGGTTAAATGGAATTTTGTCCTTCATTGCTAGAGGGATGGAGTTTAAGACTAGGGAGGTTCTGCTGCAATTGTATAAGGTGTTAGTGAGGCAACACCTGGAGTATTGTGTTCAGTTTTGGTCTCCTTACTTGAGAAAGGACGTACTGGCACTGGAGGGTGTGCAGAGGAGATTCACTAGGTTAATCCCAGAGCTGAAGGGGTTGGATTACGAGGAGAGGTTGAGCAGACTGGGACTGTACTCGTTGGAATTTAGAAGGATGAGGGGGGATCTTCTAGAAACATATAAGATTATGAAGGGAATAGATAGGACAGTTGCGGGCAGGTTGTTTCCACTGGCAGGTGAAAGCAGAACTAGGGGGCATAGCCTCAAAATAAGGGGAAGTTGATTTAGGACTGAGTTTAGGAGGAACTTCTTCACCCAAAGGGTTGTGAATCTATGGAATTCCTTGCCCAGTGAAGCAGTAGAGGCTCCTTCATTAAATGTTTTTAAGATAAAGATAGATAGTTTTTTGAAGAATAAAGGGATTAAGGGTTATGGTGTTCGGGCCGGAAAGTGGAGCTGAGTCCACAAAAGATCAGCCATGATCTCATTGAATGGTGGAGCAGGCTCGAGGGGCCAGATGGCCTACTCCTGCTCCTAGTTCTTATGTTCTAAAGTCCAACAGGTTTGTTTCGAATCACTAGCTTTCGGAGCACTGCTCCTTCTTCAGGTGAATGAAGAGGTATGTTCCAGAAACATATATCGAGACAAATTCAAAGATGCCAAACAATGCTTGGAATGCGAGCATTAGCAGGTGATTAAATCTTTACAGATCCAGAGATGGGGTAACCCCAGGTTAAAGAGGTGTGAATTGTGTCAAGCCAGGACAGTTGGTAGGATTTTGCAGGCCAGATGGTGGGGGATGAATGTAATGCGACATGAATCCCAGGTCCCGGTTGAGGCCGCACTCATGTGTGCGGAACTTGGCTATAAGTTTCTGCTCGGTGATTCTGCGTTGTCGCGCGACCTGAAGGCCAGATTGTGCCACAGAAGCCTGCCCACTAACATTTCCCCCCCAGGTGCATTTACCTGCGCTGGTGGACGGTGGGTATGACAGCTGTGCCGCCTCGATTGTGCCTTCCTCGGAGCTCCCCTCCGAGGCTGGAGAGGGTGCCACCTAGGATGAGCTGGTTCCATCGAGTGGAGGACCTGCGGGAGAATGGACATGTGGTCAGTGGGAGGGATGGGTCAGTCAGTGAGGCAACAACAACTCACGTTTGAAGGTCCTTCGGGTGGAGCCCGGTGGCCCCCTCACCTCTGCGGCGTCTGCCAGCCTCTGTGTGGGTGACCATCCTGTAGTCGGCCACCCCAGTCACCTTCAGGGCCGTTCCTTGAAGAAGGAGGTGAGGATTCTTATGTCTGGCACCCCGCTGCCAGTCTGGGCCCTCTCCTGATGGCTGTGGGAGAGCTTTTCCTGAGGAGACACAGAGAGGGCATCGTTAGCCACACGCGTCCTCACAGTGCTGGGAGGGGGTTTGAAGGAAGGGTTGGGGGCGTTGAAGGGAGAAGGGGGAGGAGGGAAGGTTGGGGATCAGTGATTAGCACTGTTGCTTCACAGCACCACGGTCCCAGGTGCGATTCACGGCTTGGGTTATTCTCTGTGCGGAGTCTGCACGTTCTCCCTGTATCTGCGCGGGTTTCCTCCGGGTGCTCCGGTTTCCTCCCACAAGTCCCGAAAGATGTGCTGTTAGGTAATTTGGACATTCTGAATTCTCCCTCTGTGTACCTGAACAGGTGCCGGAATGTGGCGACTAGGGGATTTTCACAGTAACTTCATTGCAGTGTTAATGTAAGCCTACTTGTGACAATAAAGATTATTATTATTATCTGACCTATATGTGACTCTGGACAGAAACGTGGTTGACCCTGAAATTACTTAGCAAGCCACTCAGTTGTATCATATCAGTATAGGAAAATCAGTAAGGAATGAAACCAGGTGGACTGCCTCGTATTGACCGAGGCACCAGAAACGACAAAGGAACACCCAACTCTTTCAATCCTGCAAGATCATCCTTACTAACGTCTGGGGTATTCTGTTAACATCGGGAGAGCGACAGCATGGCGTAGTCACATTCATGCAATCATACCTTACAGGCAATGCCCTAGACACCACCAAAACCATCCCAGCAGGACAGTCCCACCAGAGGTGGCGGCACAGTGGTATACAGTCAGGAGAGAGCTGCCCCGTGAGTCTTCAACATTGACTCTGGACCCCATGAGGTCTCGTGGCATCAAGTCAAACATGGGTAAGGATTCCTCGTGACACCCTTCCCCACACCCCTCAGCTGATGAATCTGCACTCCCCCATGTTGAACAGCACTTGGAGGAGGCACTGAGGGTGGCAAGGGCACATAATGTACTTTGGCTGGGGCACTTCAATGGCCATAACCAGGAGGCTCAATGGTACCACTCCACTCGAAGCTGGCCGAGTCCTAAAGGACATACCTGCTAGACTGGGACTGCAGTAGATACAGTGAGGGAACCAACAAGAGGAATAACCTACTTGACCTCATCCTCACCAATCTACCTGTCCCATATGCATCTGTCCATAGGGTCTGTAGAAGTGACCACCGCACAGTCCTTGTGGAGACAAAGTCCCATCTTCACATTGAGGATATCCTCCATTGTGTTGTGTGGCATGACCACTGTGCTAATTAGGACAGATTCAGAACAGATCCAGCAACTGTAGACTGGGCATCCGCCAGGTGATGTGGGCCATCAGCAGCAGCAGAATTGCACTCAATCACAATCTGTAACCTCACGCCCGGCATATCCCCCACTCTACCATTACCACCAACCCTGGTTCAATGAAGAGTGCAGGAGGACATCTCAGGAGCAGCACCAGGCATAATGAAAAATGAGGTGTTAACCCAGTGAAGCTACAACACAGATCTACTTGTATATCAAACACACTGTGTATATGGCAGCATGCAATATACACAGCTAAACGATCCAGCAAGCAACAGATCAAATCTAAAATAAAGGCAACATACAGCGGATGCTGGAAGTCTGAAATATAAATAGAAAGTGCTGGAAAATTTCAGCAGGTCTGGCAGCATCTATGGAGAGGGAAACATTTTGAATCTAACATGATTTCTTTGGAACTCAAATCCAACCTTTGTAGTTCTATCACATCCAGTTGTGAATGGTGGTGGACAATTAAACAACTCACTGGAGGAGGAGCTTCCACAAATATCCCCATCCTCAATCGTGGGGGAGCCCAGAACATCAGCGCAAAACACAAGTTTCAAGCATTTGCAACCATCTTCAGCCCGAAATACCAAGTGGGTGATCCATCTCGACCTCTTCCCGAGGTCCCCAGCATCACAGGTGTCAGTCTTGAGCCAATTCAATTCACTCCACGTGATATCAAGAAGTGGCAGGAGGCACTTGACATTGCAAAGGCTGTGGGCCCTGACAGTATTCCAGCAATAGTACTGAAGACTTGTGCTCCAGAACGTACTGCGCCCCTAACCAAGCTGTTCCAGTCCAGCGACAACACTGGTAACTACCCGGCAATGTGGAAAATTGCTCAGGTCAGTTCTGTCCACAAAAGCAGGACAGATCCAACCCGATCAATTACCACTCCATCTGTCTATTCTCAGTCATCAGCAAACTGATGGAAGTCATTGACAGTGCTCTCCAGGTGGCACTTACTCATCAATAACCTGCTCACTGACGTTCAGTTTGGATTCCGCCAGGGTCACTCAGCTCCTGACCTCTTTACAGGCTTAGTCCAAACATGGACAAAAGAGCTGAACTTCAGATATGAGGTGAGAGTGACTGCCCTGGACATCAAGACAGCATTTGACCAAGTGTGGCATCAAGGAGCCCTAGCAAGATTGGAGTCACCAGGAATCATGGGAGAAATTCTTCACCAGTTGGAGTCATGCCGAGCACAAAAGAAGATGTGGTGTTGGAGGTCAATGACCTCAGTCCCAGGACATCACTGCAGGAATTCCTCAGGGTAGTGCCCTAGGCCCAACCATCTTCAGCTGCTTCATCAATGACCTTCCCTCCATCATAAGGTCAGATGTGGGGATGTTCGCTGAACATTGCACAATGTTCAGCCCCGTTTGCGACTCCTCAGATACTGAAGCAGTCTGTGTCCATATGCAGCAAGACTGAGACAACATTCAGGCTTGGTCTGATAAGTAGCAAGTAACATTTGTGCCACACAATGTTAGGCAATTATCATCTCCAGCAAGAGAGAATCCAACCATCTCCCCTTCACATTTAATGGCATTACTATTGCTGAATACCCCACTGTGAACATAGTGGGGTATTCAGCAATCCCATTGACCAGAAACTGAACTGGAGCAGCCATAAAAATACTGTGGCTACAAGAACATGGAAGAGGCTAGGAATTCTGTGGAGAGTAACTCACCTCCTGGCTCCCCAAAACCTGTCCACCATCTGCAAGACACAAGTCAGGGGTGTGATGGAATATTTACCATTGCCTGGACAAGTACAGCTATAACAACACTCAAGAAGCTCGACACCATCCAGGACAAAGTAGCCCGCTTGATTGGCACCCATCCATTACCTTAAATATTCACTCCCTCCACGACTGACATGCAGTGACAGACGTATGTACTGTCTACAAGATGCACTGCCGCAATTCACAAAGCCTCCTTTGCCAGCACCTTCTAGCCCTGTGGCCTTCATCATCCAGTAGGACAAGGGCAGCAGATGTATGGAAACATCACCACCTGCAGGTTCTCCTCCACGGCACTCACACTCCTGACTTGGACATCTATCACCCGTCTTTCACTGTCTCTGGGCCAAAATCTTGGTATTCCCTCCCTAACAGCACTGTGGATGTACCAACACAAAAGGCCCGTGGTGATTCAAGAAGGTCGCTCACCACCACCTTCTCAATCGCAATGAGAGTTGGGCAATAAATGCTGGCCGAGCCAGCGATACCCGTACCTTGTGAGAGAATACCTTGTCAAAAACCCTCACCAGGCAGAAGGTTTTCCATCACCGTGCCAACGATTATTACCTGTTACTGATTGCCATCTAGTAACTCCTCCCAAAGTGGAAATTTGCCGCATCGTCTTTGTGAACCTTCCAGAATGTTTCAGTACAGAAAGAGGCCATTCGGCCCGTCGCTCCTGTGACAGCTCGATCCAATTATGCAGCAATGAAAAACAAATGGAATATCGATTGTTTTTGAAGGGAGTCAGTTCCAATTTAACTCGGGCAAATTGGTGGAGACCCCACATAGATTCCACAATTAACCTGCAATTTAACAAAATATTATAATATATATATATATAAAATATATAATACGAAAAGGAGATTTATTTCATTTTTGATCTAACTGGACTGATGTCGGTTTGACCTTAAAACCTGATAACTCGGAGCTCGCAGAACGTCATGTGCAGAATCTGGAGATTCGGGCTAACTAAAACCATGTGATGGACAATTATATTCCACCCCCGCCCCTTCCCGTATCCCCCTAGGATCTTTAACTGAAATCAACTAACCCAGCTGCCTTTTGCAGTGAAGGACATTCTTGTCTCCTCTCTGTTTAACACTCTTGTGTCCTATTTTAAACAGTTTGACTTTTGTTTGATATTTAATAAGCAATGCCGATCAAATGACTGGCATTACGTACAGCCCTGCAGTCATGCATGCAGTTATTTTATCAATGGACGTATTTAGTTTTTAGTGATAAACAAGTGGTTAAGGAGGCTTTGTTGCTTGTGAGGGTCTGACAAGGTGCTGCAGGGTATGGGGCTTTGAAGACGTACAAGGCGGAAAACATTGAAACCGCAGCATCCTCCATTCTCCACTTGGAGTGACTATTATAGCTGCGAGGCCTTTTTTCACACTTAAGTTACATCTTTGTGAGCTCTTACCATTTCATAATTTTTCTTTTATATTAGGATTTATTGAAATTTGAATTTACCTTTACATCCCCACTTTATTGCATTAATATTTGTTTCCTTAACTTAAGTTTTTTTAAAAAGGTCTGTTCTGGTTAATTTTCGCTTTGTAATCTGTATGAACAATCTTCCTCCTGCTGTTGAACTACCTTTCTCCCCAAATTATGCCAACACTGGCTCCCCCTCTCTATTAGTCAGACAGTAAGGTGCGGTGGGGTATTTGTCACTGGCGTCATCTTTGTCACTGAGCAGAAACTGTGAACATCATTTGCAGCAGAGGCCAAGGGACAGCGAAAGGAACAGGAACCTTGTCTGATTTCCCTTCTCTAACCCAAGAAATATTGGACAGTGACCAGGAGCAGGGACTGATACCCCACACTCCATCAAACACAGTGCTTACTGACAGTGACTCGGGACAGGGACTGATACCCCACACTCCATCGAACATAGTGCTCACTGACAGTGACCAGGAGCAGGGACTGATACCCCACACTCCATCAAACACAGTGCTCACCGACAGTGACCAGGAGCAGGGACTGATACCACACACTCCATCAAACACTGTGCTCACTAGCAGTGACCAGGAGCAGGGACTGATACCCCACACTCCATCATACACAGTGCTCACTGACAGTGACCAGGAGCAGGGACTGATACCCCACACTCCATCAAACACAGTGCTTACTGACAGTGACTAGGGGCAGGGACTGATACCCCACACTCCATCGAACACAGTGCTCACTGACAGTGACCAGGAGCAGGGACTGATACCCCACACTCCATCAAACACAGTGCACACTGACAGTGACCAGGAGCTGGGACTGATACCCCACGCTCCATCAAACACAGTGCTCACTGACAGTGACCAGGAGCAGGGACTGATACCCCACACTCCATCAAACACAGTGCACACTGACAGTGACCAGGAGCAGGGACTGATACCCCACACTCCATCAAACACAGTGCTCACTGACAGTGACCAGGAGCAGGGACTGATACCCCACACTCCATCAAACACAGTGCTCACTGACAGTGACCAGGAGCTGGGACTGATACCCCACACTCCATCAAACACAGTGCACACTGACAGTGACCAGGAGCAGGGACTGATACCCCACACTCCATCAAACACTGTGCTCACTGACAGTGACCAGGAGCAGGGAATGATACCGCACACTCCATCAAACACTGTGCTCACTGACAGTGACCAGGAGCAGGGACTGAGACCGCACACTCCATCAAACACAGTGCTCACTGACAGTGACCAGGAGCAGGGACTGATACCCCACACTCCATCAAACACAGTGCTCACTGACAGTGACCAGGGGCAGGGACTGATACCCCCACACTCCATCAAACACAGTGCTCACCGACAGTGACCAGCAGCAGGGACTGATACCCCACTCTCCATCAAACACAGCGCTCACTGACAGTGACCAGGAGCAGGGACTCATACCCCACACTCCATCAAACACAGTGCACACTGACAGTGACCAGGAGCAGGGACTGATACCCCACACTCCATCAAACACAGTGCTCACCGACAGTGACCAGCAGCAGGGACTGATACCCCACTCTCCATCAAACACAGTGCTCACTGACAGTGACCAGGAGCAGGGACTGATACCCCACACTCCATCAAACACAGCACTCACTGACAGTGACCAGGAGCAGGGACTCATACCCCACACTCCATCAAATACAGTGCACACTGACAGTGACCAGGAGCAGGGACTGATACCCCACACTCCATCAAACACAGTGCTCACTGACAGTGACCCGGAGCAGGGACTGATACCCCACACTCCATCGAACACAGTGCTCACTGACAGTGACCAGGAGCAGGGACTGATACCCCACACTCCATCAAACACAGTGCACACTGACAGTGACCAGGAGCAGGGACTGATACCCCACACGCCATCAAACACAGTGCACACTGACAGTGACCAGGAGCAGGGACTGATACCCCACACTCCATCGAACACAGTGCTCACTGACAGTGACCAGGAGCAGGGACTGATACCCCACACTCCACCAAACACAGTGCACACTGACAGTGACCAGGAGCAGGGACTCATACCCCACACTCCATCAAATACAGTACACACTGACAGTGACCAGGAGCAGGGACTGATACCCCACACTCCATCGAACACAGTGCACACTGACAGTGACCAGGAGCAGGGACTGATACCCCACACTCCATCAAACACAGTGCTCACTGACAGTGACCAGGAGCAGGGACTGATACCCCACACTCAATCAAACACAGTGCACACTGACAGTGACCAGGAGCAGGGACTGATACCCCACACTCCATCAAACACAGTGCACACTGACAGTGACCAGGAGCAGGGACTGATACCCCACACTCCATCGAACACAGTGCTCACTGACAGTGACCAGGAGCAGAGACAGATACCCCACACTCCATCAAACACAGTGCTAGCTGACAGTGACCAGGAGCAGGGAATGATACCCCACACCCCATCAAACACAGTGCTCACTGACAGTGACCAGGAGCAGGGACTGATACCCCACACTCCATCAAACACAGTGCTCACTGACAGTGACCAGGAGCTGGGACTGATACCCCACACTCCATCAAACACAGTGCACACTGACAGTGACCCGGAGCAGGGACTGATATCCCACACTCCATCAAACACAGTGCACACTGACAGTGACCAGGAGCAGGGACTGATACCCCACACTCCATCAAACACAGTGCACACTGACAGTGACCAGGAGCAGGGACTGATACCCCACACTCCATCAAACACAGTGCTTTCTGACAGTGACCAGGAGCAGGGACTGATACCCCACACTCCATCAAACACAGTGCTCACTGACAGTGACCAGGAGCTGGGACTGATACCCCACACTCCATCGAACACAGTGCACACTGACAGTGACCAGGAGCAGGGACTGATACCCCACACTCCATCAAACACAGTGCACACTGACAGTGACCAGGAGCAGGGACTGATACCCCACACTCCATCAAACACAGTGCTCACTGACAGTGACCAGGAGCAGGGACTGATACCCCACACTCCATCAAACACAGTGCACACTGACAGTGACCACGGTCTGGGACTGATACCCCACACTCCATCAAACACAGTGCTTACTGACAGTGACCAGGAGCAGGGACTGATACCCCACACTCCATCAAACGCAGTGCACACTGACAGTGACCAGGAGCAGGGACTGATACCCCACACTCCATCAAACACAGTGCTCACTGACAGTGACCAGGAGCAGGGACTGATACCCCACACTCCATCAAACACAGTGCTCACCGACAGTGACCAGGAGCAGGGACTGATACCCCACACTCCATCAAACACAGCGCTCACTGACAGTGACCAGGAGCAGGGACTGATACCCCACACTCCATCAAACACAGCGCTCACTGACAGTGACCAGGAGCAGGGACTGATACCCCACACTCCATCAAACACAGTGCTCACTGACAGTGACCAGGAGCTGCGACTGATACCCCACACTCCATCAAACACAGTGCACACTGACAGTGACTAGGAGCTGGGACTGATACCCCACACTCCATCAAACACAGTGCACACTGACAGTGACTAGGAGCTGCGACTGATACCCCACACTCCATCAAACACAGTGCACAGTGACAGTGACTAGGAGCTGGGACTGATACCCCACACTCCATCAAACACTGTGCTCACTGACAGTGACCAGGAGCTGGGACTGATACCTCACACTCCATCAAACACAGTGCACACTGACAGTGACCAGGAGCAGGGACTGATACCCCACACTCCATCAAACACTGTGCTCACTGACAGTGACCAGGAGCTGGGACTGATACCTCACACTCCATCAAACACAGTGCACACTGACAGTGACCAGGAGCAGGGACTGATACCCGACACTCCATCAAACACAGTGCTCACTGACAGTGACCAGGAGCAGGGACTGATACCCCACACTCCATCAAATACAGTGCTCACTGACATTGACCAGGAGCTGGGACTGATACCCCACACTCCATCAAACACTGTGCACACAGACAGTGACTAGGGGCATGGACTGATACCCCACACTCCATCAAAACACAGTGCTCACTGACGGTGACCAGGAGCAGGGACTGATACCCCACACTCCATCAAACAGTGTGCTCACTGACAATGACCAGGAGCAGGGACTGATACCCCACATTCCATCAAACACAGTGCTCACTGACAGTGACCAGGAGCAGGGGCTGATACCCCACACTCCATCGAACACAGAGCACACTGACAGTGACCAGGAGCAGGGACTGTAAGCCCACACTCCATCAAACACTGTGTTCACTGACGGTGACCAGGAGCAGGGACTGATACCCCACACTCCATCAAACACTGTGCTCACTGACAATGACCAGGAGCAGGGTCTGATACCCCACACTCCATCGAACACAGTGCTCACCGACAGTGACCAGGAGCAGGGGCTGATACCCCACACTCCATCGAACACAGAGCACACTGACAGTGACCAGGAGCAGGGACTGATACCCCACACTCCATCAAACACAGAGCACACTGACAGTGATCAGGAGCAGGGACTGATACCCCACACTCCATCAAACACAGTGCACACTGACAGTGACCAGGAGCGGGGACTGATACCCCACACTCCATCAAACACAGTGCACACTGACAGTGACCAGGAGCAGGGACTGATACCCCACACTCCATCAAACACAGCGCTCACTGACAGTGACCAGGAGCTGGGACTGATACCCCACACTCCATCAAACACAGCGCTCACTGACAGTGACCAGGAGCAGGGACTGATACCCCACACTCCATCAAACACAGAGCACACTGACAGTGACCAGGAGCAGGGACTGATACCCCACACTCCATCAAACACAGTGCACACTGACAGTGACCAGGAGCGGGGACTGATACCCCACACTCCATCAAACACAGAGCACACTGACAGTGACCAGGAGCAGGGACTGATACCCCACACTCCATCAAACACAGTGCACACTGACAGTGACCAGGAGCGGGGACTGATACCCCACATTCCATTCAACACAGTGCTCACTGACAGTGACCAGGAGCAGGGACTGATACCCCACACTCCATCAAACACAGTGCTCACTGACAGTGACCAGGAGCTGGGACTGATACCCCACACTCCATCAAACACAGTGCACACTGACAGTGACCAGGAGCGGGGACTGATACCCCACATTCCATTCAACACAGTGCTCACTGACAGTGACCAGGAGCTGGGACTGATACCCCACACTCCATCATACACAGTGCTCACTGACAGTGACCAGGAGCAGGGACTGATACCCCACACTCCATCAAACACTGTGCACACTGACAGTGACCAGGAGCAGGGACTGATACCCCACACTCCATCATACACAGTGCTCACTGACAGTGACCAGGAGCTGGGACTGATACCCCACACTCCATCATACACAGTGCTCACTGACAGTGACCAGGAGCAGGGACTGATACCCCACACTCCATCAAACACTGTGCACACTGACAGTGACCAGGAGCAGGGACTGATACCCCACACTCCATCAAACACAGTGCTCACTGACAGTGACCAGGAGCTGGGACTGATACCCCACACTTCATCATACACAGTGCTCACTGACAGTGACCAGGAGCAGGGACTGATACCCCACACTCCATCGAACACAGTGCACACTGACAGTGACCAGGAGCAGAGACTGATACCCCACACTCCATCAAACACAGTGCTCACTGACAGTGACCAGGACCAGGGACTGATACCCCACACTCCATCAAACACAGTGCTCACTGACAGTGACCAGGAGCAGGGACTGATACCCCACACTCCGTCAAACACTGTGCTCACTGACAGTGACCAGGAGCAGGGACTGATACCCCACACTCCATCAAACACAGTGCTCACTGACAGTGACCAGGTGCAGGGACTGATACCCCACACTCCATCAAACACTGTGCACACTGACAGTGACCTGGAGCAGGGACTGATACCCCACTCTCCACCAAACACAGTGCTCACTGACAGTGACCAGGAGCAGGGACTGATACCCCACACTCCATCAAGCACAGCACACTCTGACAGTGACCAGAAGCAGGGGCTGATACCCCACACTCCATCAAACACAGTGCTCACTGACAGTGACCAGGAGCAGGGACTGATACCCCACAATCCATCAAACGCAGTGCACACTGTCAGTGACCAGGAGCAGGGACTGATACCCCACACTCCATCAAACACAGTGCTCACTGACAGTGACCAGCAGCAAGGACTGATAACCCACACTCCATCAAACACAGTGCACACTGACAGTGACCAGGAGCAGGGACTGATTCCCCACACTCCATCAAACACAGTGCTCACCGACAGTGACCAGGAGCAGGGACTGATACCCCACACTCCATCAAACACAGTGCTCACTGACAGTGACCAGGAGCAGGGACTGATACCCCACACTCCATCAAACACAGTGCACACTGACAGTGACCAGGAGCAGGGACTGATACCCCACACTCCATCAAACACAGTGCTCACTGACAGTGACCAGGAGCAGGGACTGATACCCCACACTCCATCAAACGCTGTGCTCACTGACAGTGACCAGGAGCAGGGACTGATACCCCACACTCCATCGAACACAGTGCACACTGACAGTGACCAGGAGCAGGGAATGATACCCCACACTCCATCAAACACAGTGCTCACTGACAGTGACCAGGAGCAGGGACTGATACCCCACACTCCATCAAACACAGTGCACACTGACAGTGACCAGGAGCAGGGACTGATACCCCACACTCCATCAAACACAGTGCTCACTGACAGTGACCAGGAGCAGGGACTGATACCCCACACTCCATCAAACGCTGTGCTCACTGACAGTGACCAGGAGCAGGGACTGATACCCCACACTCCATCGAACACAGTGCACACTGACAGTGACCAGGAGCAGGGAATGATACCCCACACTCCATCAAACACAGTGCTCACTGACAGTGACCAGGAGCTGGGACTGATACCCCACACTCCATCGAACACAGTGCACACTGACAGTGACCAGGAGCAGGGACTGATACCCCACACTCCATCAAACACAGTGCTCACTGACAGTGACCAGGAGCTGGGACTGATACCCCACACTCCATCAAACACAGCGCTCACTGACAGTGACTAGGGGCAGGGACTGATACCCCACACTCCATCAAACACAGTGCTCACGACAGTGACGAGGAGCAGGGACTGATACCCCACACTCCATCGAACACAGTGCACACTGACAGTGACCAGGAGCAGGGACTGATACCCCACACTCCATCAAACACAGTGCTCACTGACAGTGACCAGGAGCAGGGACTGATACCCCACACTCCATCAAACACAGTGCTCACTGACAGTGACCAGGGGCAGGGACTGATACCCCACTCTCCATCAAACACAGTGCTTCCTGACAGTGACTAGGGACAGGGAGTGATACCCCACACTCCATCAAACACTGTGCTCACTGACAATGATCAGGAGCAGGGACTGATACCCCACACTCCATCAAACACAGTGCTCACTGACAGTGACCAGGAGCTGGGACTGATACCCCACACTCCATCAAACACAGTGCTCACTGACAGTGACCAGGAGCAGGGACTGGTACCCCACTCTCCATCAAACACAGTGCTCACTGACAGTGACCAGGAGCAGGGACTGATACCCCACACTCCATCAAACACAGTGCTCACTGACAGTGACCAGGAGCAGGGACTGATACCCCACACTCCATCAAACACAGTGCACACTGACAGTGACCAGGAGCGGGGACTGATACCCCACATTCCATTCAACACAGTGCTCACTGACAGTGACCAGGAGCTGGGACTGATACCCCACACTCCATCAAACACTGTGCTCACTGACAGTGACCAGGAGCTGGGACTGATACCCCACACTCCATCAAACACAGTGCTCACTGACAGTGACCCGGAGCAGGGACTGATACCCCACACTCCATCAAACACAGTGCACACTGACAGTGACCAGGAGCAGGGACTGATACCCACACTCCATCAAACACAGTGCACACTGACAGTGACCAGGAGCTGGGACTGATACCCCACACTCCATCAAACACTGTGCTCACTGACAGTGACCAGGAGCAGGGACTGGTACCCCACACTCCATCAAACACAGTGCTCACTGACAGTGACCAGGAGCAGGGACTGATACCCCACACTCCATCAAACACAGTGCTCACCGACAGTGACCAGGAGCAGGGACTGGTACCCCACACTCCATCAAACACAGTGCTCACTGACAGTGACCAGGAGCAGGGACTGATACCCCACACTCCATCAAACACAGTGCTCACTGACAGTGACCAGGAGCAAGGACTGATACCCCACACTCCATCAAACACAGTGCTCACTGACAGTGACCAGGAGCAGGGACTGGTACCCCACACTCCATCAAACACAGTGCTCACTGACAGTGACCAGGAGCTGGGACTGATACCCCACATTCCATCAAACACTGTGCTCACTGAGAGTGACCAGGAGCTGGGACTGATACCCCACACTCCATCAAACACAGTGCTCACTGACAGTGACCAGGAGCAGGGACTGATACCCCACACTCCATCAAACACTGTGCTCACTGAGAGTGACCAGGAGCTGGGACTGATACCCCACACTCCATCAAACACAGTGCACACTGACAGTGACCAGGAGCTGGGACTGATACCCCACACTCCATCAAACACTGTGCTCACTGAGAGTGACCAGGAGCTGGGACTGATACCCCACACTCCATCAAACACAGTGCTCACTGACAGTGACCAGGAGCAGGGACTGATACCCCACACTCCATCAAACACAGTGCTCACTGACAGTGACAAGGAGCAGGGACTGATACCCCACACTCCATCAAATACAGTGCTCACTGACATTGACCAGGAGCTGGGACTGATACCCCACACTCCATCAAACACTGTGCACACTGACAGTGACTAGGGGCATGGACTGATACCCCACACTCCATCAAACAGTGTGCTCACTGACAATGACCAGGAGCAGGGACTGATACCCCACATTCCATCAAACACAGTGCTCACTGACAGTGACCAGGAGCAGGGGCTGATACCCCACACTCCATCGAACACAGAGCACACTGACAGTGACCAGGAGCAGGGATTGTAAGCCCACACTCCATCAAACACTGTGTTCACTGACGGTGACCAGGAGCAGGGACTGATACCCCACACTCCATCAAACACTGTGCTCACTGACAATGACCAGGAGCAGGGTCTGATACCCCACACTCCATCGAACACAGTGCTCACTGACAGTGACCAGGAGCAGGGACTGATACCCCACACTCCATCAAACACAGTGCTCACTGACAGTGACCCGGAGCAGGGACTGATACCCCACACTCCATCGAACACAGTGCTCACTGACAGTGACCAGGAGCAGGGACTGATACCCCACACTCCATCAAACACAGTGCACACTGACAGTGACCAGGAGCAGGGACTGATACCCCACACGCCATCAAACACAGTGCACACTGACAGTGACCAGGAGCAGGGACTGATACCCCACACTCCATCGAACACAGTGCTCACTGACAGTGACCAGGAGCAGGGACTGATACCCCACACTCCATCAAACACAGTGCACACTGACAGTGACCAGGAGCAGGGACTCATACCCCACACTCCATCAAACACAGTACACACTGACAGTGACCAGGAGCAGGGACTGATACCCCACACTCCATCGAACACAGTGCACACTGACAGTGACCAGGAGCAGGGACTGATACCCCACACTCCATCAAACACAGTGCTCACTGACAGTGACCAGGAGCAGGGACTGATACCCCACACTCAATCAAACACAGTGCACACTGACAGTGACCAGGAGCAGGGACTGATACCCCACACTCCATCAAACACAGTGCACACTGACAGTGACCAGGAGCAGGGACTGATACCCCACACTCCATCGAACACAGTGCTCACTGACAGTGACCAGGAGCAGAGACAGATACCCCACACTCCATCAAACACAGTGCTAGCTGACAGTGACCAGGAGCAGGGAATGATACCCCACACTCCATCAAACACAGTGCACACTGACAGTGACCCGGAGCAGGGACTGATATCCCACACTCCATCAAACACAGTGCACACTGACAGTGACCAGGAGCAGGGACTGATACCCCACACTCCATCAAACACAGTGCACACTGACAGTGACCAGGAGCAGGGACTGATACCCCACACTCCATCAAACACAGTGCTTTCTGACAGTGACCAGGAGCAGGGACTGATACCCCACACTCCATCAAACACAGTGCTCACTGACAGTGACCAGGAGCTGGGACTGATACCCCACACTCCATCGAACACAGTGCACACTGACAGTGACCAGGAGCAGGGACTGATACCCCACACTCCATCAAACACAGTGCACACTGACAGTGACCAGGAGCAGGGACTGATACCCCACACTCCATCAAACACAGTGCTCACTGACAGTGACCAGGAGCAGGGACTGATACCCCACACTCCATCAAACACAGTGCACACTGACAGTGACCACGGTCTGGGACTGATACCCCACACTCCATCAAACACAGTGCTTACTGACAGTGACCAGGAGCAGGGACTGATACCCCACACTCCATCAAACGCAGTGCACACTGACAGTGACCAGGAGCAGGGACTGATACCCCACACTCCATCAAACACAGTGCTCACTGACAGTGACCAGGAGCAGGGACTGATACCCCACACTCCATCAAACACAGTGCTCACCGACAGTGACCAGGAGCAGGGACTGATACCCCACACTCCATCAAACACAGCGCTCACTGACAGTGACCAGGAGCAGGGACTGATACCCCACACTCCATCAAACACAGCGCTCACTGACAGTGACCAGGAGCAGGGACTGATACCCCACACTCCATCAAACACAGTGCTCACTGACAGTGACCAGGAGCTGCGACTGATACCCCACACTCCATCAAACACAGTGCACACTGACAGTGACTAGGAGCTGGGACTGATACCCCACACTCCATCAAACACAGTGCACACTGACAGTGACTAGGAGCTGCGACTGATACCCCACACTCCATCAAACACAGTGCACAGTGACAGTGACTAGGAGCTGGGACTGATACCCCACACTCCATCAAACACTGTGCTCACTGACAGTGACCAGGAGCTGGGACTGATACCTCACACTCCATCAAACACAGTGCACACTGACAGTGACCAGGAGCAGGGACTGATACCCCACACTCCATCAAACACTGTGCTCACTGACAGTGACCAGGAGCTGGGACTCATACCTCACACTCCATCAAACACAGTGCACACTGACAGTGACCAGGAGCAGGGACTGATACCCGACACTCCATCAAACACAGTGCTCACTGACAGTGACCAGGAGCAGGGACTGATACCCCACACTCCATCAAATACAGTGCTCACTGACATTGACCAGGAGCTGGGACTGATACCCCACACTCCATCAAACACTGTGCACACTGACAGTGACTAGGGGCATGGACTGATACCCCACACTCCATCAAAACACAGTGCTCACTGACGGTGACCAGGAGCAGGGACTGATACCCCACACTCCATCAAACAGTGTGCTCACTGACAATGACCAGGAGCAGGGACTGATACCCCACATTCCATCAAACACAGTGCTCACTGACAGTGACCAGGAGCAGGGGCTGATACCCCACACTCCATCGAACACAGAGCACACTGACAGTGACCAGGAGCAGGGACTGTAAGCCCACACTCCATCAAACACTGTGTTCACTGACGGTGACCAGGAGCAGGGACTGATACCCCACACTCCATCAAACACTGTGCTCACTGACAATGACCAGGAGCAGGGTCTGATACCCCACACTCCATCAAACACAGTGCTCACTGACAGTGACCAGGAGCAGGGACTGATACCCCACACTCCATCAAACACAGTGCTCACCGACAGTGACCAGGAGCAGGGGCTGATACCCCACACTCCATCGAACACAGAGCACACTGACAGTGACCAGGAGCAGGGACTGATACCCCACACTCCATCAAACACAGAGCACACTGACAGTGATCAGGAGCAGGGACTGATACCCCACACTCCATCAAACACAGTGCACACTGACAGTGACCAGGAGCGGGGACTGATACCCCACACTCCATCAAACACAGTGCACACTGACAGTGACCAGGAGCAGGGACTGATACCCCACACTCCATCAAACACAGCGCTCACTGACAGTGACCAGGAGCTGGGACTGATACCCCACACTCCATCAAACACAGCGCTCACTGACAGTGACCAGGAGCAGGGACTGATACCCCACACTCCATCAAACACAGTGCACACTGACAGTGACCAGGAGCGGGGACTGATACCCCACACTCCATCAAACACAGAGCACACTGACAGTGACCAGGAGCAGGGACTGATACCCCACACTCCATCAAACACAGTGCACACTGACAGTGACCAGGAGCGGGGACTGATACCCCACATTCCATTCAACACAGTGCTCACTGACAGTGACCAGGAGCAGGGACTGATACCCCACACTCCATCAAACACAGTGCTCACTGACAGTGACCAGGAGCTGGGACTGATACCCCACACTCCATCAAACACAGTGCACACTGACAGTGACCAGGGGCGGGGACTGATACCCCACATTCCATTCAACACAGTGCTCACTGACAGTGACCAGGAGCTGGGACTGATACCCCACACTCCATCATACACAGTGCTCACTGACAGTGACCAGGAGCAGGGACTGATACCCCACACTCCATCAAACACTGTGCACACTGACAGTGACCAGGAGCAGGGACTGATACCCCACACTCCATCATACACAGTGCTCACTGACAGTGACCAGGAGCTGGGACTGATACCCCACACTCCATCATACACAGTGCTCACTGACAGTGACCAGGAGCAGGGACTGATACCCCACACTCCATCAAACACTGTGCACACTGACAGTGACCAGGAGCAGGGACTGATACCCCACACTCCATCAAACACAGTGCTCACTGACAGTGACCAGGAGCTGGGACTGATACCCCACACTTCATCATACACAGTGCTCACTGACAGTGACCAGGAGCAGGGACTGATACCCCACACTCCATCGAACACAGTGCACACTGACAGTGACCAGGAGCAGAGACTGATACCCCACACTCCATCAAACACAGTGCTCACTGACAGTGACCAGGACCAGGGACTGATACCCCACACTCCATCAAACACAGTGCTCACTGACAGTGACCAGGAGCAGGGACTGATACCCCACACTCCGTCAAACACTGTGCTCACTGACAGTGACCAGGAGCAGGGACTGATACCCCACACTCCATCAAACACAGTGCTCACTGACAGTGACCAGGTGCAGGGACTGATACCCCACACTCCATCAAACACTGTGCACACTGACAGTGACCTGGAGCAGGGACTGATACCCCACTCTCCACCAAACACAGTGCTCACTGACAGTGACCAGGAGCAGGGACTGATACCCCACACTCCATCAAGCACAGCACACTCTGACAGTGACCAGAAGCAGGGGCTGATACCCCACACTCCATCAAACACAGTGCTCACTGACAGTGACCAGGAGCAGGGACTGATACCCCACAATCCATCAAACGCAGTGCACACTGTCAGTGACCAGGAGCAGGGACTGATACCCCACACTCCATCAAACACAGTGCTCACTGACAGTGACCAGCAGCAAGGACTGATAACCCACACTCCATCAAACACAGTGCACACTGACAGTGACCAGGAGCAGGGACTGATTCCCCACACTCCATCAAACACAGTGCTCACCGACAGTGACCAGGAGCAGGGACTGATACCCCACACTCCATCAAACACAGTGCTCACTGACAGTGACCAGGAGCAGGGACTGATACCCCACACTCCATCAAACACAGTGCACACTGACAGTGACCAGGAGCAGGGACTGATACCCCACACTCCATCAAACACAGTGCTCACTGACAGTGACCAGGAGCAGGGACTGATACCCCACACTCCATCAAACGCTGTGCTCACTGACAGTGACCAGGAGCAGGGACTGATACCCCACACTCCATCGAACACAGTGCACACTGACAGTGACCAGGAGCAGGGAATGATACCCCACACTCCATCAAACACAGTGCTCACTGACAGTGACCAGGAGCAGGGACTGATACCCCACACTCCATCAAACACAGTGCACACTGACAGTGACCAGGAGCAGGGACTGATACCCCACACTCCATCAAACACAGTGCTCACTGACAGTGACCAGGAGCAGGGACTGATACCCCACACTCCATCAAACGCTGTGCTCACTGACAGTGACCAGGAGCAGGGACTGATACCCCACACTCCATCGAACACAGTGCACACTGACAGTGACCAGGAGCAGGGAATGATACCCCACACTCCATCAAACACAGTGCTCACTGACAGTGACCAGGAGCTGGGACTGATACC
Organism: Scyliorhinus torazame; assembly: GCF_047496885.1. Taxonomy (NCBI): domain Eukaryota; kingdom Metazoa; phylum Chordata; class Chondrichthyes; order Carcharhiniformes; family Scyliorhinidae; genus Scyliorhinus; species Scyliorhinus torazame. Next base: position 28,405,996 of record NC_092722.1, read on the forward strand.
CCACACTCCATCGAACACAGTGCACACTGACAGTGACCTGGAGCAGGGACTGATACCCCACACTCCATCAAACACAGTGCTCACTGACAGTGACCAGGAGCTGGGACTGATACCCCACACTCCATCAAACACAGCGCTCACTGACAGTGACTAGGGGCAGGGACTGATACCCCACACTCCATCAAACACAGTGGATACCGACAGTGACCAGGTGCAGGGACTGATACCCCACACTCCATCAAACACAGTGCTCACGACAGTGACGAGGAGCAGGGACTGATACCCCACACTCCATCGAACACAGTGCACACTGACAGTGACCAGGAGCAGGGACTGATACCCCACACTCCATCAAACACAGTGCTCACTGACAGTGACCAGGAGCAGGGACTGATACCCCACACTCCATCAAACACAGTGCTCACTGACAGTGACCAGGGGCAGGGACTGATACCCCACTCTCCATCAAACACAGTGCTTCCTGACAGTGACTAGGGACAGGGAGTGATACCCCACACTCCATCAAACACAGTGCTCACCGACAATGACCAGGAGCAGGGACTGATACCCCACACTCCATCAAACACAGTGCTCACTGACAGTGACCAGGAGCAGGGACTGATACCCCACACTCCATCAAACACAGTGCTCACTGACAGTGACCAGGAGCAGGGGCTGATACCCCACACTCCATCAAACACAGTGCTCACTGACAGTGACCAGGAGCAGGGACTGATACCCCACACTCCATCAAACACAGTGCTCACTGTCAGTGACCAGGAGCAGGGACTGATACCCCACACTCAATCGAACAAAGAGCACACTGACAGTGACCAGGAGCAGGGACTGATACCCCACACTCCATCAAACACAGTGCTCACTGACAGTGACCAGGAGCAGGGACTGGTACCCCACTCTCCATCAAACACAGTGCTCACTGACAGTGACCAGGAGCAGGGACTGATACCCCACACTCCATCAAACACAGTGCTCACTGACAGTGACCAGGAGCAGGGACTGATACCCCACACTCCATCAAACACAGTGCTCACCGACAGTGACCAGGAACAGGGACTGATACCCGACACTCCATCAAACACAGTGCTCACCGACAGTGACCTGGAGCAGGGACTGATACCCCACACTCCATCAAACACAGTGCTCACTGACAGTGACCAGGAGCAGGGACTGATACCCCACACTCCATCAAACACAGTGCTCACCGACAGTGACCTGGAGCAGGGACTGATACCCCACACTCCATCAAACACAGTGCTCACTGACAGTGACCAGGAGCTGGGACTGATACCCCACACTCCATCAAACACAGCGCTCACTGACAGTGACTAGGGGCAGGGACTGATACCCCACACTCCATCAAACACAGTGGATACCGACAGTGACCAGGTGCAGGGACTGATACCCCACACTCCATCAAACACAGTGCTCACGACAGTGACGAGGAGCAGGGACTGATACCCCACACTCCATCGAACACAGTGCACACTGACAGTGACCAGGAGCAGGGACTGATACCCCACACTCCATCAAACACAGTGCTCACTGACAGTGACCAGGAGCAGGGACTGATACCCCACACTCCATCAAACACAGTGCTCACTGACAGTGACCAGGGGCAGGGACTGATACCCCACTCTCCATCAAACACAGTGCTTCCTGACAGTGACTAGGGACAGGGAGTGATACCCCACACTCCATCAAACACTGTGCTCACTGACAATGACCAGGAGCAGGGACTGATACCCCACACTCCATCAAACACAGTGCTCACTGACAGTGACCAGGAGCAGGGGCTGATACCCCACACTCCATCAAACACAGTGCTCACTGACAGTGACCAGGAGCAGGGACTGATACCCCACACTCCATCAAACACAGTGCTCACTGTCAGTGACCAGGAGCAGGGACTGATACCCCACACTCAATCGAACAAAGAGCACACTGACAGTGACCAGGAGCAGGGACTGATACCCCACACTCCATCAAACACAGTGCTCACTGACAGTGACCAGGAGCAGGGACTGGTACCCCACTCTCCATCAAACACAGTGCTCACTGACAGTGACCAGGAGCAGGGACTGATACCCCACACTCCATCAAACACAGTGCTCACTGACAGTGACCAGGAGCAGGGACTGATACCCCACACTCCATCAAACACAGTGCACACTGACAGTGACCAGGAGCGGGGACTGATAACCCACACTCCATCGAACACAGTGCTCACTGACAGTGACCAGCAGCTGGGACTGATACCCCACATTCCATTCAACACAGTGCTCACTGACAGTGACCAGCAGCTGGGACTGATACCCCACATTCCATCAAACACTGTGCTCACTGAGAGTGACCAGGAGCTGGGACTGATACCCCACACTCCATCAAACACAGTGCTCACTGACAGTGACCAGGAGCAGGGACTGATACCCCACACTCCATCAAACACTGTGCTCACTGAGAGTGACCAGGAGCTGGGACTGATACCCCACACTCCATCAAACACAGTGCACACTGACAGTGACCAGGAGCTGGGACTGATACCCCACACTCCATCAAACACTGTGCTCACTGAGAGTGACCAGGAGCTGGGACTGATACCCCACACTCCATCAAACACAGTGCACACTGACAGTGACCAGGAGCGGGGACTGATACCCCACATTCCATTCAACACAGTGCTCACTGACAGTGACCAGGAGCTGGGACTGATACCCCACACTCCATCAAACACTGTGCTCACTGACAGTGACCAGGAGCTGGGACTGATACCCCACACTCCATCAAACACAGTGCTCACTGACAGTGACCCGGAGCAAGGACTGATACCCCACACTCCATCAAACACAGTGCACACTGACAGTGACCAGGAGCAGGGACTGATACCCACACTCCATCAAACACAGTGCACACTGACAGTGACCAGGAGCTGGGACTGATACCCCACACTCCATCAAACACTGTGCTCACTGACAGTGACCAGGAGCAGGGACTGGTACCCCACACTCCATCAAACACAGTGCTCACTGACAGTGACCAGGAGCAGGGACTGATACCCCACACTCCATCAAACACAGTGCTCACCGACAGTGACCAGGAGCAGGGACTGATACCCCACACTCCATCAAACACAGTGCTCACCGACAGTGACCAGGAGCAGGGACTGGTACCCCACACTCCATCAAACACAGTGCTCACTGACAGTGACCAGGAGCAGGGACTGATACCCCACACTCCATCAAACACAGTGCTCACCGACAGTGACCAGGAGCAGGGACTGGTACCCCACACTCCATCAAACACAGTGCTCACTGACAGTGACCAGCAGCTGGGACTGATACCCCACATTCCATCAAACACTGTGCTCACTGAGAGTGACCAGGAGCTGGGACTGATACCCCACACTCCATCAAACACAGTGCTCACTGACAGTGACCAGGAGCAGGGACTGATACCCCACACTCCATCAAACACTGTGCTCACTGAGAGTGACCAGGAGCTGGGACTGATACCCCACACTCCATCAAACACAGTGCACACTGACAGTGACCAGGAGCTGGGACTGATACCCCACACTCCATCAAACACTGTGCTCACTGAGAGTGACCAGGAGCTGGGACTGATACCCCACACTCCATCAAACACAGTGCTCACTGACAGTGACCAGGAGCAGGGACTGATACCCCACACTCCATCAAACACAGTGCTCACTGACAGTGACAAGGAGCAGGGACTGATACCCCACACTCCATCAAATACAGTGCTCACTGACATTGACCAGGAGCTGGGACTGATACCCCACACTCCATCAAACACTGTGCACACTGACAGTGACTAGGGGCATGGACTGATACCCCACACTCCATCAAACAGTGTGCTCACTGACAATGACCAGGAGCAGGGACTGATACCCCACATTCCATCAAACACAGTGCTCACTGACAGTGACCAGGAGCAGGGGCTGATACCCCACACTCCATCGAACACAGAGCACACTGACAGTGACCAGGAGCAGGGATTGTAAGCCCACACTCCATCAAACACTGTGTTCACTGACGGTGACCAGGAGCAGGGACTGATACCCCACACTCCATCAAACACAGTGCTCACCGACAGTGACCAGGAGCAGGGACTGATACCCCACACTCCATCAAACACAGTGCTCACCGACAGTGACCAGGAGCAGGGGCTGATACCCCACACTCCATCGAACACAGAGCACACTGACAGTGACCAGGAGCAGGGACTGATACCCCACACTCCATCAAACACAGAGCACACTGACAGTGACCAGGAGCAGGGACTGATACCCCACACTCCATCAAACACAGTGCACACTGACAGTGACCAGGAGCGGGGACTGATACCCCACACTCCATCAAACACAGTGCACACTGACAGTGACCAGGAGCAGGGACTGATACCCCACACTCCATCAAACACAGCGCTCACTGACAGTGACCAGGAGCTGGGACTGATACCCCACACTCCATCAAACACAGCGCTCACTGACAGTGACCAGGAGCAGGGACTGATACCCCACACTCCATCAAACACAGAGCACACTGACAGTGACCAGGAGCAGGGACTGATACCCCACACTCCATCAAACACAGTGCACACTGACAGTGACCAGGAGCGGGGACTGATACCCCACACTCCATCAAACACAGAGCACACTGACAGTGACCAGGAGCAGGGACTGATACCCCACACTCCATCAAACACAGTGCACACTGACAGTGACCAGGAGCGGGGACTGATACCCCACATTCCATTCAACACAGTGCTCACTGACAGTGACCAGGAGCAGGGACTGATACCCCACACTCCATCAAACACAGTGCTCACTGACAGTGACCAGGAGCTGGGACTGATACCCCACACTCCATCAAACACAGTGCACACTGACAGTGACCAGGAGCGGGGACTGATACCCCACATTCCATTCAACACAGTGCTCACTGACAGTGACCAGGAGCTGGGACTGATACCCCACACTCCATCGAACACAGTGCTCACTGTCAGTGACCAGGAGCAGGGACTGATACCCCACACTCCATCAAACACAGTGCTCACTGACAGTGACCAGGAGCAGGGACTGATACCCCACACTCCATCAAATACAGTGCTCACTGACATTGACCAGGAGCTGGGACTGATACCCCACACTCCATCAAACACTGTGCACACTGACAGTGACTAGGGGCATGGACTGATACCCCACACTCCATCAATCACAGTGCTCACTGACAGTGACCAGGAGCTGGGACTGATACCCCACACTCCATCATACACAGTGCTCACTGACAGTGACCAGGAGCAGGGACTGATACCCCACACTCCATCAAACACTGTGCACACTGACAGTGACCAGGAGCAGGGACTGATACCCCACACTCCATCAAACACAGTGCTCACTGACAGTGACCAGGAGCTGGGACTGATACCCCACACTTCATCATACACAGTGCTCACTGACAGTGACCAGGAGCAGGGACTGATACCCCACACTCCATCGAACACAGTGCACACTGACAGTGACCAGGAGCAGAGACTGATACCCCACACTCCATCAAACACAGTGCTCACTGACAGTGACCAGGACCAGGGACTGATACCCCACACTCCATCAAACACAGTGCTCACTGACAGTGACCAGGAGCAGGGACTGATACCCCACACTCCATCAAACACTGTGCTCACTGACAGTGACCAGGAGCAGGGACTGATACCCCACACTCCATCAAACACAGTGCTCACTGACAGTGACCAGGTGCAGGGACTGATACCCCACACTCCATCAAACACTGTGCACACTGACAGTGACCTGGAGTAGGGACTGATACCCCACACTCCACCAAACACAGTGCTCACTGACAGTGACCAGGAGCAGGGACTGATACCCCACACTCCATCAAGCACAGCACACTCTGACAGTGACCAGAAGCAGGGACTGATACCCCACACTCCATCAAACACAGTGCTCACTGACAGTGACCAGGAGCAGGGACTGATACCCCACACTCCATCAAACGCAGTGCACACTGTCAGTGACCAGGAGCAGGGACTGATACCCCACACTCCATCAAACACAGTGCTCACTGACAGTGACCAGCAGCAAGGACTGATAACCCACACTCCATCAAACACAGTGCACACTGACAGTGACCAGGAGCAGGGACTGATTCCCCACACTCCATCAAACACAGTGCTCACCGACAGTGACCTGGAGCAGGGACTGATACCCCACACTCCATCAAACACAGTGCTCACTGACAGTGACCAGGAGCAGGGACTGATACCCCACACTCCATCAAACACAGTGCACACTGACAGTGACCAGGAGCAGGGACTGATACCCCACACTCCATCAAACACAGTGCTCACTGACAGTGACCAGGAGCAGGGACTGATACCCCACACTCCATCAAACGCTGTGCTCACTGACAGTGACCAGGAGCAGGGACTGATACCCCACACTCCATCGAACACAGTGCACACTGACAGTGACCAGGAGCAGGGAATGATACCCCACACTCCATCAAACACAGTGCTCACTGACAGTGACTAGGAGCAGGGACTGATACCCCACACTCCATCAAACACAGTGCACACTGACAGTGACCAGGAGCAGGGACTGATACCCCACACTCCATCAAACACAGTGCTCACTGACAGTGACCAGGAGCAGGGACTGATACCCCACACTCCATCAAACACAGTGCTCACTGACAGTGACCAGGAGCAGGGACTGATACCCCACACTCCATCAAACACTGTGCTCACTGAGAGTGACCAGGAGCTGGGACTGATACCCCACACTCCATCAAACACAGTGCACACTGACAGTGACCAGGAGCTGGGACTGATACCCCACACTCCATCAAACACTGTGCTCACTGAGAGTGACCAGGAGCTGGGACTGATACCCCACACTCCATCAAACACAGTGCTCACTGACAGTGACCAGGAGCAGGGACTGATACCCCACACTCCATCAAACACAGTGCTCACTGACAGTGACAAGGAGCAGGGACTGATACCCCACACTCCATCAAATACAGTGCTCACTGACATTGACCAGGAGCTGGGACTGATACCCCACACTCCATCAAACACTGTGCACACTGACAGTGACTAGGGGCATGGACTGATACCCCACACTCCATCAAACAGTGTGCTCACTGACAATGACCAGGAGCAGGGACTGATACCCCACATTCCATCAAACACAGTGCTCACTGACAGTGACCAGGAGCAGGGGCTGATACCCCACACTCCATCGAACACAGAGCACACTGACAGTGACCAGGAGCAGGGATTGTAAGCCCACACTCCATCAACACTGTGTTCACTGACGGTGACCAGGAGCAGGGACTGATACCCCACACTCCATCAAACACTGTGCTCACTGACAATGACCAGGAGCAGGGTCTGATACCCCACACTCCATCAAACACAGTGCTCACTGACAGTGACCAGGAGCAGGGACTGATACCCCACACTCCATCAAACACAGTGCTCACCGACAGTGACCAGGAGCAGGGGCTGATACCCCACACTCCATCGAACACAGAGCACACTGACAGTGACCAGGAGCAGGGACTGATACCCCACACTCCATCAAACACAGAGCACACTGACAGTGACCAGGAGCAGGGACTGATACCCCACACTCCATCAAACACAGTGCACACTGACAGTGACCAGGAGCGGGGACTGATACCCCACACTCCATCAAACACAGTGCACACTGACAGTGACCAGGAGCAGGGACTGATACCCCACACTCCATCAAACACAGCGCTCACTGACAGTGACCAGGAGCTGGGACTGATACCCCACACTCCATCAAACACAGCGCTCACTGACAGTGACCAGGAGCAGGGACTGATACCCCACACTCCATCAAACACAGAGCACACTGACAGTGACCAGGAGCAGGGACTGATACCCCACACTCCATCAAACACAGTGCACACTGACAGTGACCAGGAGCGGGGACTGATACCCCACACTCCATCAAACACAGAGCACACTGACAGTGACCAGGAGCAGGGACTGATACCCCACACTCCATCAAACACAGTGCACACTGACAGTGACCAGGAGCGGGGACTGATACCCCACATTCCATTCAACACAGTGCTCACTGACAGTGACCAGGAGCAGGGACTGATACCCCACACTCCATCAAACACAGTGCTCACTGACAGTGACCAGGAGCTGGGACTGATACCCCACACTCCATCAAACACAGTGCACACTGACAGTGACCAGGAGCGGGGACTGATACCCCACATTCCATTCAACACAGTGCTCACTGACAGTGACCAGGAGCTGGGACTGATACCCCACACTCCATCGAACACAGTGCTCACTGTCAGTGACCAGGAGCAGGGACTGATACCCAACACTCCATCAAACACAGTGCTCACTGACAGTGACCAGGAGCAGGGACTGATACCCCACACTCCATCAAATACAGTGCTCACTGACATTGACCAGGAGCTGGGACTGATACCCCACACTCCATCAAACACTGTGCACACTGACAGTGACTAGGGGCATGGACTGATACCCCACACTCCATCAATCACAGTGCTCACTGACAGTGACCAGGAGCTGGGACTGATACCCCACACTCCATCATACACAGTGCTCACTGACAGTGACCAGGAGCAGGGACTGATACCCCACACTCCATCAAACACTGTGCACACTGACAGTGACCAGGAGCAGGGACTGATACCCCACACTCCATCAAACACAGTGCTCACTGACAGTGACCAGGAGCTGGGACTGATACCCCACACTTCATCATACACAGTGCTCACTGACAGTGACCAGGAGCAGGGACTGATACCCCACACTCCATCGAACACAGTGCACACTGACAGTGACCAGGAGCAGAGACTGATACCCCACACTCCATCAAACACAGTGCTCACTGACAGTGACCAGGACCAGGGACTGATACCCCACACTCCATCAAACACAGTGCTCACTGACAGTGACCAGGAGCAGGGACTGATACCCCACACTCCATCAAACACTGTGCTCACTGACAGTGACCAGGAGCAGGGACTGATACCCCACACTCCATCAAACACAGTGCTCACTGACAGTGACCAGGTGCAGGGACTGATACCCCACACTCCATCAAACACTGTGCACACTGACAGTGACCTGGAGCAGGGACTGATACCCCACACTCCACCAAACACAGTGCTCACTGACAGTGACCAGGAGCAGGGACTGATACCCCACACTCCATCAAGCACAGCACACTCTGACAGTGACCAGAAGCAGGGACTGATACCCCACACTCCATCAAACACAGTGCTCACTGACAGTGACCAGGAGCAGGGACTGATACCCCACACTCCATCAAACGCAGTGCACACTGTCAGTGACCAGGAGCAGGGACTGATACCCCACACTCCATCAAACACAGTGCTCACTGACAGTGACCAGCAGCAAGGACTGATAACCCACACTCCATCAAACACAGTGCACACTGACAGTGACCAGGAGCAGGGACTGATTCCCCACACTCCATCAAACACAGTGCTCACCGACAGTGACCTGGAGCAGGGACTGATACCCCACACTCCATCAAACACAGTGCTCACTGACAGTGACCAGGAGCAGGGACTGATACCCCACACTCTATCAAACACAGTGCACACTGACAGTGACCAGGAGCAGGGACTGATACCCCACACTCCATCAAACACAGTGCTCACTGACAGTGACCAGGAGCAGGGACTGATACCCCACACTCCATCAAACGCTGTGCTCACTGACAGTGACCAGGAGCAGGGACTGATACCCCACACTCCATCGAACACAGTGCACACTGACAGTGACCAGGAGCAGGGAATGATACCCCACACTCCATCAAACACAGTGCTCACTGACAGTGACCAGGAGCAGGGACTGATACCCCACACTCCATCAAACACAGTGCACACTGACAGTGACCAGGAGCAGGGACTGATACCCCACACTCCATCAAACACAGTGCTCACTGACAGTGACCAGGAGCAGTGACTGATACCCCACACTCCATCAAACGCTGTGCTCACTGACAGTGACCAGGAGCAGGGACTGATACCCCACACTCCATCGAACACAGTGCACACTGACAGTGACCAGGAGCAGGGAATGATACCCCACACTCCATCAAACACTGTGTTCACTGACGGTGACCAGGAGCAGGGACTGATACCCCACACTCCATCAAACACTGTGCTCACTGACAATGACCAGGAGCAGGGTCTGATACCCCACACTCCATCAAACACAGTGCTCACCGACAGTGACCAGGAGCAGGGGCTGATACCCCACACTCCATCGAACACAGAGCACACTGACAGTGACCAGGAGCAGGGACTGATACCCCACACTCCGTCAAACACAGAGCACACTGACAGTGATCAGGAGCAGGGACTGATACCCCACACTCCATCAAACACAGTGCACACTGACAGTGACCAGGAGCGGGGACTGATACCCCACACTCCATCAAACACAGTGCACACTGACAGTGACCAGGAGCAGGGACTGATACCCCACACTCCATCAAACACAGCGCTCACTGACAGTGACCAGGAGCTGGGACTGATACCCCACACTCCATCAAACACAGCGCTCACTGACAGTGACCAGGAGCAGGGACTGATACCCCACACTCCATCAAACACAGAGCACACTGACAGTGACCAGGAGCAGGGACTGATACCCCACACTCCATCAAACACAGTGCACACTGACAGTGACCAGGAGCGGGGACTGATACCCCACACTCCATCAAACACAGAGCACACTGACAGTGACCAGGAGCAGGGACTGATACCCCACACTCCATCAAACACAGTGCACACTGACAGTGACCAGGAGCGGGGACTGATACCCCACATTCCATTCAACACAGTGCTCACTGACAGTGACCAGGAGCAGGGACTGATACCCCACACTCCATCAAACACAGTGCTCACTGACAGTGACCAGGAGCTGGGACTGATACCCCACACTCCATCAAACACAGTGCACACTGACAGTGACCAGGAGCGGGGACTGATACCCCACATTCCATTCAACACAGTGCTCACTGACAGTGACCAGGAGCTGGGACTGATACCCCACACTCCATCATACACAGTGCTCACTGACAGTGACCAGGAGCAGGGACTGATACCCCACACTCCATCAAACACTGTGCACACTGACAGTGACCAGGAGCAGGGACTGATACCCCACACTCCATCATACACAGTGCTCACTGACAGTGACCAGGAGCTGGGACTGATACCCCACACTCCATCATACACAGTGCTCACTGACAGTGACCAGGAGCAGGGACTGATACCCCACACTCCATCAAACACTGTGCACACTGACAGTGACCAGGAGCAGGGACTGATACCCCACACTCCATCAAACACAGTGCTCACTGACAGTGACCAGGAGCTGGGACTGATACCCCACACTTCATCATACACAGTGCTCACTGACAGTGACCAGGAGCAGGGACTGATACCCCACACTCCATCGAACACAGTGCACACTGACAGTGACCAGGAGCAGAGACTGATACCCCACACTCCATCAAACACAGTGCTCACTGACAGTGACCAGGACCAGGGACTGATACCCCACACTCCATCAAACACAGTGCTCACTGACAGTGACCAGGAGCAGGGACTGATACCCCACACTCCGTCAAACACTGTGCTCACTGACAGTGACCAGGAGCAGGGACTGATACCCCACACTCCATCAAACACAGTGCTCACTGACAGTGACCAGGTGCAGGGACTGATACCCCACACTCCATCAAACACTGTGCACACTGACAGTGACCTGGAGCAGGGACTGATACCCCACTCTCCACCAAACACAGTGCTCACTGACAGTGACCAGGAGCAGGGACTGATACCCCACACTCCATCAAGCACAGCACACTCTGACAGTGACCAGAAGCAGGGGCTGATACCCCACACTCCATCAAACACAGTGCTCACTGACAGTGACCAGGAGCAGGGACTGATACCCCACAATCCATCAAACGCAGTGCACACTGTCAGTGACCAGGAGCAGGGACTGATACCCCACACTCCATCAAACACAGTGCTCACTGACAGTGACCAGCAGCAAGGACTGATAACCCACACTCCATCAAACACAGTGCACACTGACAGTGACCAGGAGCAGGGACTGATTCCCCACACTCCATCAAACACAGTGCTCACCGACAGTGACCAGGAGCAGGGACTGATACCCCACACTCCATCAAACACAGTGCTCACTGACAGTGACCAGGAGCAGGGACTGATACCCCACACTCCATCAAACACAGTGCACACTGACAGTGACCAGGAGCAGGGACTGATACCCCACACTCCATCAAACACAGTGCTCACTGACAGTGACCAGGAGCAGGGACTGATACCCCACACTCCATCAAACGCTGTGCTCACTGACAGTGACCAGGAGCAGGGACTGATACCCCACACTCCATCGAACACAGTGCACACTGACAGTGACCAGGAGCAGGGAATGATACCCCACACTCCATCAAACACAGTGCTCACTGACAGTGACCAGGAGCAGGGACTGATACCCCACACTCCATCAAACACAGTGCACACTGACAGTGACCAGGAGCAGGGACTGATACCCCACACTCCATCAAACACAGTGCTCACTGACAGTGACCAGGAGCAGGGACTGATACCCCACACTCCATCAAACGCTGTGCTCACTGACAGTGACCAGGAGCAGGGACTGATACCCCACACTCCATCGAACACAGTGCACACTGACAGTGACCAGGAGCAGGGAATGATACCCCACACTCCATCAAACACAGTGCTCACTGACAGTGACCAGGAGCTGGGACTGATACCCCACACTCCATCGAACACAGTGCACACTGACAGTGACCAGGAGCAGGGACTGATACCCCACACTCCATCAAACACAGTGCTCACTGACAGTGACCAGGAGCTGGGACTGATACCCCACACTCCATCAAACACAGCGCTCACTGACAGTGACTAGGGGCAGGGACTGATACCCCACACTCCATCAAACACAGTGCTCACGACAGTGACGAGGAGCAGGGACTGATACCCCACACTCCATCGAACACAGTGCACACTGACAGTGACCAGGAGCAGGGACTGATACCCCACACTCCATCAAACACAGTGCTCACTGACAGTGACCAGGAGCAGGGACTGATACCCCACACTCCATCAAACACAGTGCTCACTGACAGTGACCAGGGGCAGGGACTGATACCCCACTCTCCATCAAACACAGTGCTTCCTGACAGTGACTAGGGACAGGGAGTGATACCCCACACTCCATCAAACACTGTGCTCACTGACAATGATCAGGAGCAGGGACTGATACCCCACACTCCATCAAACACAGTGCTCACTGACAGTGACCAGGAGCTGGGACTGATACCCCACACTCCATCAAACACAGTGCTCACTGACAGTGACCAGGAGCAGGGACTGGTACCCCACTCTCCATCAAACACAGTGCTCACTGACAGTGACCAGGAGCAGGGACTGATACCCCACACTCCATCAAACACAGTGCTCACTGACAGTGACCAGGAGCAGGGACTGATACCCCACACTCCATCAAACACAGTGCACACTGACAGTGACCAGGAGCGGGGACTGATACCCCACATTCCATTCAACACAGTGCTCACTGACAGTGACCAGGAGCTGGGACTGATACCCCACACTCCATCAAACACTGTGCTCACTGACAGTGACCAGGAGCTGGGACTGATACCCCACACTCCATCAAACACAGTGCTCACTGACAGTGACCCGGAGCAGGGACTGATACCCCACACTCCATCAAACACAGTGCACACTGACAGTGACCAGGAGCAGGGACTGATACCCACACTCCATCAAACACAGTGCACACTGACAGTGACCAGGAGCTGGGACTGATACCCCACACTCCATCAAACACTGTGCTCACTGACAGTGACCAGGAGCAGGGACTGGTACCCCACACTCCATCAAACACAGTGCTCACTGACAGTGACCAGGAGCAGGGACTGATACCCCACACTCCATCAAACACAGTGCTCACCGACAGTGACCAGGAGCAGGGACTGGTACCCCACACTCCATCAAACACAGTGCTCACTGACAGTGACCAGGAGCAGGGACTGATACCCCACACTCCATCAAACACAGTGCTCACTGACAGTGACCAGGAGCAAGGACTGATACCCCACACTCCATCAAACACAGTGCTCACTGACAGTGACCAGGAGCAGGGACTGGTACCCCACACTCCATCAAACACAGTGCTCACTGACAGTGACCAGGAGCTGGGACTGATACCCCACATTCCATCAAACACTGTGCTCACTGAGAGTGACCAGGAGCTGGGACTGATACCCCACACTCCATCAAACACAGTGCTCACTGACAGTGACCAGGAGCAGGGACTGATACCCCACACTCCATCAAACACTGTGCTCACTGAGAGTGACCAGGAGCTGGGACTGATACCCCACACTCCATCAAACACAGTGCACACTGACAGTGACCAGGAGCTGGGACTGATACCCCACACTCCATCAAACACTGTGCTCACTGAGAGTGACCAGGAGCTGGGACTGATACCCCACACTCCATCAAACACAGTGCTCACTGACAGTGACCAGGAGCAGGGACTGATACCCCACACTCCATCAAACACAGTGCTCACTGACAGTGACAAGGAGCAGGGACTGATACCCCACACTCCATCAAATACAGTGCTCACTGACATTGACCAGGAGCTGGGACTGATACCCCACACTCCATCAAACACTGTGCACACTGACAGTGACTAGGGGCATGGACTGATACCCCACACTCCATCAAACAGTGTGCTCACTGACAATGACCAGGAGCAGGGACTGATACCCCACATTCCATCAAACACAGTGCTCACTGACAGTGACCAGGAGCAGGGGCTGATACCCCACACTCCATCGAACACAGAGCACACTGACAGTGACCAGGAGCAGGGATTGTAAGCCCACACTCCATCAAACACTGTGTTCACTGACGGTGACCAGGAGCAGGGACTGATACCCCACACTCCATCAAACACTGTGCTCACTGACAATGACCAGGAGCAGGGTCTGATACCCCACACTCCATCGAACACAGTGCTCACTGACAGTGACCAGGAGCAGGGACTGATACCCCACACTCCATCAAACACAGTGCTCACTGACAGTGACCCGGAGCAGGGACTGATACCCCACACTCCATCGAACACAGTGCTCACTGACAGTGACCAGGAGCAGGGACTGATACCCCACACTCCATCAAACACAGTGCACACTGACAGTGACCAGGAGCAGGGACTGATACCCCACACGCCATCAAACACAGTGCACACTGACAGTGACCAGGAGCAGGGACTGATACCCCACACTCCATCGAACACAGTGCTCACTGACAGTGACCAGGAGCAGGGACTGATACCCCACACTCCATCAAACACAGTGCACACTGACAGTGACCAGGAGCAGGGACTCATACCCCACACTCCATCAAACACAGTACACACTGACAGTGACCAGGAGCAGGGACTGATACCCCACACTCCATCGAACACAGTGCACACTGACAGTGACCAGGAGCAGGGACTGATACCCCACACTCCATCAAACACAGTGCTCACTGACAGTGACCAGGAGCAGGGACTGATACCCCACACTCAATCAAACACAGTGCACACTGACAGTGACCAGGAGCAGGGACTGATACCCCACACTCCATCAAACACAGTGCACACTGACAGTGACCAGGAGCAGGGACTGATACCCCACACTCCATCGAACACAGTGCTCACTGACAGTGACCAGGAGCAGAGACAGATACCCCACACTCCATCAAACACAGTGCTAGCTGACAGTGACCAGGAGCAGGGAATGATACCCCACACCCCATCAAACACAGTGCTCACTGACAGTGACCAGGAGCAGGGACTGATACCCCACACTCCATCAAACACAGTGCTCACTGACAGTGACCAGGAGCTGGGACTGATACCCCACACTCCATCAAACACAGTGCACACTGACAGTGACCCGGAGCAGGGACTGATATCCCACACTCCATCAAACACAGTGCACACTGACAGTGACCAGGAGCAGGGACTGATACCCCACACTCCATCAAACACAGTGCACACTGACAGTGACCAGGAGCAGGGACTGATACCCCACACTCCATCAAACACAGTGCTTTCTGACAGTGACCAGGAGCAGGGACTGATACCCCACACTCCATCAAACACAGTGCTCACTGACAGTGACCAGGAGCTGGGACTGATACCCCACACTCCATCGAACACAGTGCACACTGACAGTGACCAGGAGCAGGGACTGATACCCCACACTCCATCAAACACAGTGCACACTGACAGTGACCAGGAGCAGGGACTGATACCCCACACTCCATCAAACACAGTGCTCACTGACAGTGACCAGGAGCAGGGACTGATACCCCACACTCCATCAAACACAGTGCACACTGACAGTGACCACGGTCTGGGACTGATACCCCACACTCCATCAAACACAGTGCTTACTGACAGTGACCAGGAGCAGGGACTGATACCCCACACTCCATCAAACGCAGTGCACACTGACAGTGACCAGGAGCAGGGACTGATACCCCACACTCCATCAAACACAGTGCTCACTGACAGTGACCAGGAGCAGGGACTGATACCCCACACTCCATCAAACACAGTGCTCACCGACAGTGACCAGGAGCAGGGACTGATACCCCACACTCCATCAAACACAGCGCTCACTGACAGTGACCAGGAGCAGGGACTGATACCCCACACTCCATCAAACACAGCGCTCACTGACAGTGACCAGGAGCAGGGACTGATACCCCACACTCCATCAAACACAGTGCTCACTGACAGTGACCAGGAGCTGCGACTGATACCCCACACTCCATCAAACACAGTGCACACTGACAGTGACTAGGAGCTGGGACTGATACCCCACACTCCATCAAACACAGTGCACACTGACAGTGACTAGGAGCTGCGACTGATACCCCACACTCCATCAAACACAGTGCACAGTGACAGTGACTAGGAGCTGGGACTGATACCCCACACTCCATCAAACACTGTGCTCACTGACAGTGACCAGGAGCTGGGACTGATACCTCACACTCCATCAAACACAGTGCACACTGACAGTGACCAGGAGCAGGGACTGATACCCCACACTCCATCAAACACTGTGCTCACTGACAGTGACCAGGAGCTGGGACTCATACCTCACACTCCATCAAACACAGTGCACACTGACAGTGACCAGGAGCAGGGACTGATACCCGACACTCCATCAAACACAGTGCTCACTGACAGTGACCAGGAGCAGGGACTGATACCCCACACTCCATCAAATACAGTGCTCACTGACATTGACCAGGAGCTGGGACTGATACCCCACACTCCATCAAACACTGTGCACACTGACAGTGACTAGGGGCATGGACTGATACCCCACACTCCATCAAAACACAGTGCTCACTGACGGTGACCAGGAGCAGGGACTGATACCCCACACTCCATCAAACAGTGTGCTCACTGACAATGACCAGGAGCAGGGACTGATACCCCACATTCCATCAAACACAGTGCTCACTGACAGTGACCAGGAGCAGGGGCTGATACCCCACACTCCATCGAACACAGAGCACACTGACAGTGACCAGGAGCAGGGACTGTAAGCCCACACTCCATCAAACACTGTGTTCACTGACGGTGACCAGGAGCAGGGACTGATACCCCACACTCCATCAAACACTGTGCTCACTGACAATGACCAGGAGCAGGGTCTGATACCCCACACTCCATCAAACACAGTGCTCACTGACAGTGACCAGGAGCAGGGACTGATACCCCACACTCCATCAAACACAGTGCTCACCGACAGTGACCAGGAGCAGGGGCTGATACCCCACACTCCATCGAACACAGAGCACACTGACAGTGACCAGGAGCAGGGACTGATACCCCACACTCCATCAAACACAGAGCACACTGACAGTGATCAGGAGCAGGGACTGATACCCCACACTCCATCAAACACAGTGCACACTGACAGTGACCAGGAGCGGGGACTGATACCCCACACTCCATCAAACACAGTGCACACTGACAGTGACCAGGAGCAGGGACTGATACCCCACACTCCATCAAACACAGCGCTCACTGACAGTGACCAGGAGCTGGGACTGATACCCCACACTCCATCAAACACAGCGCTCACTGACAGTGACCAGGAGCAGGGACTGATACCCCACACTCCATCAAACACAGTGCACACTGACAGTGACCAGGAGCGGGGACTGATACCCCACACTCCATCAAACACAGAGCACACTGACAGTGACCAGGAGCAGGGACTGATACCCCACACTCCATCAAACACAGTGCACACTGACAGTGACCAGGAGCGGGGACTGATACCCCACATTCCATTCAACACAGTGCTCACTGACAGTGACCAGGAGCAGGGACTGATACCCCACACTCCATCAAACACAGTGCTCACTGACAGTGACCAGGAGCTGGGACTGATACCCCACACTCCATCAAACACAGTGCACACTGACAGTGACCAGGGGCGGGGACTGATACCCCACATTCCATTCAACACAGTGCTCACTGACAGTGACCAGGAGCTGGGACTGATACCCCACACTCCATCATACACAGTGCTCACTGACAGTGACCAGGAGCAGGGACTGATACCCCACACTCCATCAAACACTGTGCACACTGACAGTGACCAGGAGCAGGGACTGATACCCCACACTCCATCATACACAGTGCTCACTGACAGTGACCAGGAGCTGGGACTGATACCCCACACTCCATCATACACAGTGCTCACTGACAGTGACCAGGAGCAGGGACTGATACCCCACACTCCATCAAACACTGTGCACACTGACAGTGACCAGGAGCAGGGACTGATACCCCACACTCCATCAAACACAGTGCTCACTGACAGTGACCAGGAGCTGGGACTGATACCCCACACTTCATCATACACAGTGCTCACTGACAGTGACCAGGAGCAGGGACTGATACCCCACACTCCATCGAACACAGTGCACACTGACAGTGACCAGGAGCAGAGACTGATACCCCACACTCCATCAAACACAGTGCTCACTGACAGTGACCAGGACCAGGGACTGATACCCCACACTCCATCAAACACAGTGCTCACTGACAGTGACCAGGAGCAGGGACTGATACCCCACACCCCGTCAAACACTGTGCTCACTGACAGTGACCAGGAGCAGGGACTGATACCCCACACTCCATCAAACACAGTGCTCACTGACAGTGACCAGGTGCAGGGACTGATACCCCACACTCCATCAAACACTGTGCACACTGACAGTGACCTGGAGCAGGGACTGATACCCCACTCTCCACCAAACACAGTGCTCACTGACAGTGACCAGGAGCAGGGACTGATACCCCACACTCCATCAAGCACAGCACACTCTGACAGTGACCAGAAGCAGGGGCTGATACCCCACACTCCATCAAACACAGTGCTCACTGACAGTGACCAGGAGCAGGGACTGATACCCCACAATCCATCAAACGCAGTGCACACTGTCAGTGACCAGGAGCAGGGACTGATACCCCACACTCCATCAAACACAGTGCTCACTGACAGTGACCAGCAGCAAGGACTGATAACCCACACTCCATCAAACACAGTGCACACTGACAGTGACCAGGAGCAGGGACTGATTCCCCACACTCCATCAAACACAGTGCTCACCGACAGTGACCAGGAGCAGGGACTGATACCCCACACTCCATCAAACACAGTGCTCACTGACAGTGACCAGGAGCAGGGACTGATACCCCACACTCCATCAAACACAGTGCACACTGACAGTGACCAGGAGCAGGGACTGATACCCCACACTCCATCAAACACAGTGCTCACTGACAGTGACCAGGAGCAGGGACTGATACCCCACACTCCATCAAACGCTGTGCTCACTGACAGTGACCAGGAGCAGGGACTGATACCCCACACTCCATCGAACACAGTGCACACTGACAGTGACCAGGAGCAGGGAATGATACCCCACACTCCATCAAACACAGTGCTCACTGACAGTGACCAGGAGCAGGGACTGATACCCCACACTCCATCAAACACAGTGCACACTGACAGTGACCAGGAGCAGGGACTGATACCCCACACTCCATCAAACACAGTGCTCACTGACAGTGACCAGGAGCAGGGACTGATACCCCACACTCCATCAAACGCTGTGCTCACTGACAGTGACCAGGAGCAGGGACTGATACCCCACACTCCATCGAACACAGTGCACACTGACAGTGACCAGGAGCAGGGAATGATACCCCACACTCCATCAAACACAGTGCTCACTGACAGTGACCAGGAGCTGGGACTGATACCCCACACTCCATCGAACACAGTGCACACTGACAGTGACCAGGAGCAGGGACTGATACCCCACACTCCATCAAACACAGTGCTCACTGACAGTGACCAGGAGCTGGGACTGATACCCCACACTCCATCAAACACAGCGCTCACTGACAGTGACTAGGGGCAGGGACTGATACCCCACACTCCATCAAACACAGTGCTCACGACAGTGACGAGGAGCAGGGACTGATACCCCACACTCCATCGAACACAGTGCACACTGACAGTGACCAGGAGCAGGGACTGATACCCCACACTCCATCAAACACAGTGCTCACTGACAGTGACCAGGAGCAGGGACTGATACCCCACACTCCATCAAACACAGTGCTCACTGACAGTGACCAGGGGCAGGGACTGATACCCCACTCTCCATCAAACACAGTGCTTCCTGACAGTGACTAGGGACAGGGAGTGATACCCCACACTCCATCAAACACTGTGCTCACTGACAATGATCAGGAGCAGGGACTGATACCCCACACTCCATCAAACACAGTGCTCACTGACAGTGACCAGGAGCTGGGACTGATACCCCACACTCCATCAAACACAGTGCTCACTGACAGTGACCAGGAGCAGGGACTGGTACCCCACTCTCCATCAAACACAGTGCTCACTGACAGTGACCAGGAGCAGGGACTGATACCCCACACTCCATCAAACACAGTGCTCACTGACAGTGACCAGGAGCAGGGACTGATACCCCACACTCCATCAAACACAGTGCACACTGACAGTGACCAGGAGCGGGGACTGATACCCCACATTCCATTCAACACAGTGCTCACTGACAGTGACCAGGAGCTGGGACTGATACCCCACACTCCATCAAACACTGTGCTCACTGACAGTGACCAGGAGCTGGGACTGATACCCCACACTCCATCAAACACAGTGCTCACTGACAGTGACCCGGAGCAGGGACTGATACCCCACACTCCATCAAACACAGTGCACACTGACAGTGACCAGGAGCAGGGACTGATACCCACACTCCATCAAACACAGTGCACACTGACAGTGACCAGGAGCTGGGACTGATACCCCACACTCCATCAAACACTGTGCTCACTGACAGTGACCAGGAGCAGGGACTGGTACCCCACACTCCATCAAACACAGTGCTCACTGACAGTGACCAGGAGCAGGGACTGATACCCCACACTCCATCAAACACAGTGCTCACCGACAGTGACCAGGAGCAGGGACTGGTACCCCACACTCCATCAAACACAGTGCTCACTGACAGTGACCAGGAGCAGGGACTGATACCCCACACTCCATCAAACACAGTGCTCACTGACAGTGACCAGGAGCAAGGACTGATACCCCACACTCCATCAAACACAGTGCTCACTGACAGTGACCAGGAGCAGGGACTGGTACCCCACACTCCATCAAACACAGTGCTCACTGACAGTGACCAGGAGCTGGGACTGATACCCCACATTCCATCAAACACTGTGCTCACTGAGAGTGACCAGGAGCTGGGACTGATACCCCACACTCCATCAAACACAGTGCTCACTGACAGTGACCAGGAGCAGGGACTGATACCCCACACTCCATCAAACACTGTGCTCACTGAGAGTGACCAGGAGCTGGGACTGATACCCCACACTCCATCAAACACAGTGCACACTGACAGTGACCAGGAGCTGGGACTGATACCCCACACTCCATCAAACACTGTGCTCACTGAGAGTGACCAGGAGCTGGGACTGATACCCCACACTCCATCAAACACAGTGCTCACTGACAGTGACCAGGAGCAGGGACTGATACCCCACACTCCATCAAACACAGTGCTCACTGACAGTGACAAGGAGCAGGGACTGATACCCCACACTCCATCAAATACAGTGCTCACTGACATTGACCAGGAGCTGGGACTGATACCCCACACTCCATCAAACACTGTGCACACTGACAGTGACTAGGGGCATGGACTGATACCCCACACTCCATCAAACAGTGTGCTCACTGACAATGACCAGGAGCAGGGACTGATACCCCACATTCCATCAAACACAGTGCTCACTGACAGTGACCAGGAGCAGGGGCTGATACCCCACACTCCATCGAACACAGAGCACACTGACAGTGACCAGGAGCAGGGATTGTAAGCCCACACTCCATCAAACACTGTGTTCACTGACGGTGACCAGGAGCAGGGACTGATACCCCACACTCCATCAAACACTGTGCTCACTGACAATGACCAGGAGCAGGGTCTGATACCCCACACTCCATCGAACACAGTGCTCACTGACAGTGACCAGGAGCAGGGACTGATACCCCACACTCCATCAAACACAGTGCTCACTGACAGTGACCCGGAGCAGGGACTGATACCCCACACTCCATCGAACACAGTGCTCACTGACAGTGACCAGGAGCAGGGACTGATACCCCACACTCCATCAAACACAGTGCACACTGACAGTGACCAGGAGCAGGGACTGATACCCCACACGCCATCAAACACAGTGCACACTGACAGTGACCAGGAGCAGGGACTGATACCCCACACTCCATCGAACACAGTGCTCACTGACAGTGACCAGGAGCAGGGACTGATACCCCACACTCCATCAAACACAGTGCACACTGACAGTGACCAGGAGCAGGGACTCATACCCCACACTCCATCAAACACAGTACACACTGACAGTGACCAGGAGCAGGGACTGATACCCCACACTCCATCGAACACAGTGCACACTGACAGTGACCAGGAGCAGGGACTGATACCCCACACTCCATCAAACACAGTGCTCACTGACAGTGACCAGGAGCAGGGACTGATACCCCACACTCAATCAAACACAGTGCACACTGACAGTGACCAGGAGCAGGGACTGATACCCCACACTCCATCAAACACAGTGCACACTGACAGTGACCAGGAGCAGGGACTGATACCCCACACTCCATCGAACACAGTGCTCACTGACAGTGACCAGGAGCAGAGACAGATACCCCACACTCCATCAAACACAGTGCTAGCTGACAGTGACCAGGAGCAGGGAATGATACCCCACACCCCATCAAACACAGTGCTCACTGACAGTGACCAGGAGCAGGGACTGATACCCCACACTCCATCAAACACAGTGCTCACTGACAGTGACCAGGAGCTGGGACTGATACCCCACACTCCATCAAACACAGTGCACACTGACAGTGACCCGGAGCAGGGACTGATATCCCACACTCCATCAAACACAGTGCACACTGACAGTGACCAGGAGCAGGGACTGATACCCCACACTCCATCAAACACAGTGCACACTGACAGTGACCAGGAGCAGGGACTGATACCCCACACTCCATCAAACACAGTGCTTTCTGACAGTGACCAGGAGCAGGGACTGATACCCCACACTCCATCAAACACAGTGCTCACTGACAGTGACCAGGAGCTGGGACTGATACCCCACACTCCATCGAACACAGTGCACACTGACAGTGACCAGGAGCAGGGACTGATACCCCACACTCCATCAAACACAGTGCACACTGACAGTGACCAGGAGCAGGGACTGATACCCCACACTCCATCAAACACAGTGCTCACTGACAGTGACCAGGAGCAGGGACTGATACCCCACACTCCATCAAACACAGTGCACACTGACAGTGACCACGGTCTGGGACTGATACCCCACACTCCATCAAACACAGTGCTTACTGACAGTGACCAGGAGCAGGGACTGATACCCCACACTCCATCAAACGCAGTGCACACTGACAGTGACCAGGAGCAGGGACTGATACCCCACACTCCATCAAACACAGTGCTCACTGACAGTGACCAGGAGCAGGGACTGATACCCCACACTCCATCAAACACAGTGCTCACCGACAGTGACCAGGAGCAGGGACTGATACCCCACACTCCATCAAACACAGCGCTCACTGACAGTGACCAGGAGCAGGGACTGATACCCCACACTCCATCAAACACAGCGCTCACTGACAGTGACCAGGAGCAGGGACTGATACCCCACACTCCATCAAACACAGTGCTCACTGACAGTGACCAGGAGCTGCGACTGATACCCCACACTCCATCAAACACAGTGCACACTGACAGTGACTAGGAGCTGGGACTGATACCCCACACTCCATCAAACACAGTGCACACTGACAGTGACTAGGAGCTGCGACTGATACCCCACACTCCATCAAACACAGTGCACAGTGACAGTGACTAGGAGCTGGGACTGATACCCCACACTCCATCAAACACTGTGCTCACTGACAGTGACCAGGAGCTGGGACTGATACCTCACACTCCATCAAACACAGTGCACACTGACAGTGACCAGGAGCAGGGACTGATACCCCACACTCCATCAAACACTGTGCTCACTGACAGTGACCAGGAGCTGGGACTCATACCTCACACTCCATCAAACACAGTGCACACTGACAGTGACCAGGAGCAGGGACTGATACCCGACACTCCATCAAACACAGTGCTCACTGACAGTGACCAGGAGCAGGGACTGATACCCCACACTCCATCAAATACAGTGCTCACTGACATTGACCAGGAGCTGGGACTGATACCCCACACTCCATCAAACACTGTGCACACTGACAGTGACTAGGGGCATGGACTGATACCCCACACTCCATCAAAACACAGTGCTCACTGACGGTGACCAGGAGCAGGGACTGATACCCCACACTCCATCAAACAGTGTGCTCACTGACAATGACCAGGAGCAGGGACTGATACCCCACATTCCATCAAACACAGTGCTCACTGACAGTGACCAGGAGCAGGGGCTGATACCCCACACTCCATCGAACACAGAGCACACTGACAGTGACCAGGAGCAGGGACTGTAAGCCCACACTCCATCAAACACTGTGTTCACTGACGGTGACCAGGAGCAGGGACTGATACCCCACACTCCATCAAACACTGTGCTCACTGACAATGACCAGGAGCAGGGTCTGATACCCCACACTCCATCAAACACAGTGCTCACTGACAGTGACCAGGAGCAGGGACTGATACCCCACACTCCATCAAACACAGTGCTCACCGACAGTGACCAGGAGCAGGGGCTGATACCCCACACTCCATCGAACACAGAGCACACTGACAGTGACCAGGAGCAGGGACTGATACCCCACACTCCATCAAACACAGAGCACACTGACAGTGATCAGGAGCAGGGACTGATACCCCACACTCCATCAAACACAGTGCACACTGACAGTGACCAGGAGCGGGGACTGATACCCCACACTCCATCAAACACAGTGCACACTGACAGTGACCAGGAGCAGGGACTGATACCCCACACTCCATCAAACACAGCGCTCACTGACAGTGACCAGGAGCTGGGACTGATACCCCACACTCCATCAAACACAGCGCTCACTGACAGTGACCAGGAGCAGGGACTGATACCCCACACTCCATCAAACACAGTGCACACTGACAGTGACCAGGAGCGGGGACTGATACCCCACACTCCATCAAACACAGAGCACACTGACAGTGACCAGGAGCAGGGACTGATACCCCACACTCCATCAAACACAGTGCACACTGACAGTGACCAGGAGCGGGGACTGATACCCCACATTCCATTCAACACAGTGCTCACTGACAGTGACCAGGAGCAGGGACTGATACCCCACACTCCATCAAACACAGTGCTCACTGACAGTGACCAGGAGCTGGGACTGATACCCCACACTCCATCAAACACAGTGCACACTGACAGTGACCAGGGGCGGGGACTGATACCCCACATTCCATTCAACACAGTGCTCACTGACAGTGACCAGGAGCTGGGACTGATACCCCACACTCCATCATACACAGTGCTCACTGACAGTGACCAGGAGCAGGGACTGATACCCCACACTCCATCAAACACTGTGCACACTGACAGTGACCAGGAGCAGGGACTGATACCCCACACTCCATCATACACAGTGCTCACTGACAGTGACCAGGAGCTGGGACTGATACCCCACACTCCATCATACACAGTGCTCACTGACAGTGACCAGGAGCAGGGACTGATACCCCACACTCCATCAAACACTGTGCACACTGACAGTGACCAGGAGCAGGGACTGATACCCCACACTCCATCAAACACAGTGCTCACTGACAGTGACCAGGAGCTGGGACTGATACCCCACACTTCATCATACACAGTGCTCACTGACAGTGACCAGGAGCAGGGACTGATACCCCACACTCCATCGAACACAGTGCACACTGACAGTGACCAGGAGCAGAGACTGATACCCCACACTCCATCAAACACAGTGCTCACTGACAGTGACCAGGACCAGGGACTGATACCCCACACTCCATCAAACACAGTGCTCACTGACAGTGACCAGGAGCAGGGACTGATACCCCACACCCCGTCAAACACTGTGCTCACTGACAGTGACCAGGAGCAGGGACTGATACCCCACACTCCATCAAACACAGTGCTCACTGACAGTGACCAGGTGCAGGGACTGATACCCCACACTCCATCAAACACTGTGCACACTGACAGTGACCTGGAGCAGGGACTGATACCCCACTCTCCACCAAACACAGTGCTCACTGACAGTGACCAGGAGCAGGGACTGATACCCCACACTCCATCAAGCACAGCACACTCTGACAGTGACCAGAAGCAGGGGCTGATACCCCACACTCCATCAAACACAGTGCTCACTGACAGTGACCAGGAGCAGGGACTGATACCCCACAATCCATCAAACGCAGTGCACACTGTCAGTGACCAGGAGCAGGGACTGATACCCCACACTCCATCAAACACAGTGCTCACTGACAGTGACCAGCAGCAAGGACTGATAACCCACACTCCATCAAACACAGTGCACACTGACAGTGACCAGGAGCAGGGACTGATTCCCCACACTCCATCAAACACAGTGCTCACCGACAGTGACCAGGAGCAGGGACTGATACCCCACACTCCATCAAACACAGTGCTCACTGACAGTGACCAGGAGCAGGGACTGATACCCCACACTCCATCAAACACAGTGCACACTGACAGTGACCAGGAGCAGGGACTGATACCCCACACTCCATCAAACACAGTGCTCACTGACAGTGA
Organism: Scyliorhinus torazame; assembly: GCF_047496885.1. Taxonomy (NCBI): domain Eukaryota; kingdom Metazoa; phylum Chordata; class Chondrichthyes; order Carcharhiniformes; family Scyliorhinidae; genus Scyliorhinus; species Scyliorhinus torazame. The sequence goes on from NC_092722.1 coordinate 28,433,728, forward strand.
CCAGGAGCAGGGACTGATACCCCACACTCCATCAAACGCTGTGCTCACTGACAGTGACCAGGAGCAGGGACTGATACCCCACACTCCATCGAACACAGTGCACACTGACAGTGACCAGGAGCAGGGAATGATACCCCACACTCCATCAAACACAGTGCTCACTGACAGTGACCAGGAGCAGGGACTGATACCCCACACTCCATCAAACACAGTGCACACTGACAGTGACCAGGAGCAGGGACTGATACCCCACACTCCATCAAACACAGTGCTCACTGACAGTGACCAGGAGCAGGGACTGATACCCCACACTCCATCAAACGCTGTGCTCACTGACAGTGACCAGGAGCAGGGACTGATACCCCACACTCCATCGAACACAGTGCACACTGACAGTGACCAGGAGCAGGGAATGATACCCCACACTCCATCAAACACAGTGCTCACTGACAGTGACCAGGAGCTGGGACTGATACCCCACACTCCATCGAACACAGTGCACACTGACAGTGACCTGGAGCAGGGACTGATACCCCACACTCCATCAAACACAGTGCTCACTGACAGTGACCAGGAGCTGGGACTGATACCCCACACTCCATCAAACACAGCGCTCACTGACAGTGACTAGGGGCAGGGACTGATACCCCACACTCCATCAAACACAGTGGATACCGACAGTGACCAGGTGCAGGGACTGATACCCCACACTCCATCAAACACAGTGCTCACGACAGTGACGAGGAGCAGGGACTGATACCCCACACTCCATCGAACACAGTGCACACTGACAGTGACCAGGAGCAGGGACTGATACCCCACACTCCATCAAACACAGTGCTCACTGACAGTGACCAGGAGCAGGGACTGATACCCCACACTCCATCAAACACAGTGCTCACTGACAGTGACCAGGGGCAGGGACTGATACCCCACTCTCCATCAAACACAGTGCTTCCTGACAGTGACTAGGGACAGGGAGTGATACCCCACACTCCATCAAACACAGTGCTCACCGACAATGACCAGGAGCAGGGACTGATACCCCACACTCCATCAAACACAGTGCTCACTGACAGTGACCAGGAGCAGGGACTGATACCCCACACTCCATCAAACACAGTGCTCACTGACAGTGACCAGGAGCAGGGGCTGATACCCCACACTCCATCAAACACAGTGCTCACTGACAGTGACCAGGAGCAGGGACTGATACCCCACACTCCATCAAACACAGTGCTCACTGTCAGTGACCAGGAGCAGGGACTGATACCCCACACTCAATCGAACAAAGAGCACACTGACAGTGACCAGGAGCAGGGACTGATACCCCACACTCCATCAAACACAGTGCTCACTGACAGTGACCAGGAGCAGGGACTGGTACCCCACTCTCCATCAAACACAGTGCTCACTGACAGTGACCAGGAGCAGGGACTGATACCCCACACTCCATCAAACACAGTGCTCACTGACAGTGACCAGGAGCAGGGACTGATACCCCACACTCCATCAAACACAGTGCTCACCGACAGTGACCAGGAGCAGGGACTGATACCCGACACTCCATCAAACACAGTGCTCACCGACAGTGACCTGGAGCAGGGACTGATACCCCACACTCCATCAAACACAGTGCTCACTGACAGTGACCAGGAGCAGGGACTGATACCCCACACTCCATCAAACACAGTGCTCACCGACAGTGACCTGGAGCAGGGACTGATACCCCACACTCCATCAAACACAGTGCTCACTGACAGTGACCAGGAGCTGGGACTGATACCCCACACTCCATCAAACACAGCGCTCACTGACAGTGACTAGGGGCAGGGACTGATACCCCACACTCCATCAAACACAGTGGATACCGACAGTGACCAGGTGCAGGGACTGATACCCCACACTCCATCAAACACAGTGCTCACGACAGTGACGAGGAGCAGGGACTGATACCCCACACTCCATCGAACACAGTGCACACTGACAGTGACCAGGAGCAGGGACTGATACCCCACACTCCATCAAACACAGTGCTCACTGACAGTGACCAGGAGCAGGGACTGATACCCCACACTCCATCAAACACAGTGCTCACTGACAGTGACCAGGGGCAGGGACTGATACCCCACTCTCCATCAAACACAGTGCTTCCTGACAGTGACTAGGGACAGGGAGTGATACCCCACACTCCATCAAACACTGTGCTCACTGACAATGACCAGGAGCAGGGACTGATACCCCACACTCCATCAAACACAGTGCTCACTGACAGTGACCAGGAGCAGGGGCTGATACCCCACACTCCATCAAACACAGTGCTCACTGACAGTGACCAGGAGCAGGGACTGATACCCCACTCTCCATCAAACACAGTGCTCACTGAGAGTGACCAGGAGCAGGGACTGGTACCCCACTCTCCATCAAACACAGTGCTCACTGACAGTGACCAGGAGCAGGGACTGGTACCCCACTCTCCATCAAACACAGTGCTCACTGACAGTGACCAGGAGCAGGGACTGATACCCCACACTCCATCAAACACAGTGCTCACTGACAGTGACCAGGAGCAGGGACTGATACCCCACACTCCATCAAACACAGTGCACACTGACAGTGACCAGGAGCGGGGACTGATACCCCACATTCCATTCAACACAGTGCTCACTGACAGTGACCAGGAGCTGGGACTGATACCCCACACTCCATCAAACACTGTGCTCACTGACAGTGACCAGGAGCTGGGACTGATACCCCACACTCCATCAAACACAGTGCTCACTGACAGTGACCCGGAGCAAGGACTGATACCCCACACTCCATCAAACACAGTGCACACTGACAGTGACCAGGAGCAGGGACTGATACCCACACTCCATCAAACACAGTGCACACTGACAGTGACCAGGAGCTGGGACTGATACCCCACACTCCATCAAACACTGTGCTCACTGACAGTGACCAGGAGCAGGGACTGGTACCCCACACTCCATCAAACACAGTGCACACTGACAGTGACCAGGAGCAGGGACTGGTACCCCACACTCCATCAAACACAGCGCTCACTGACAGTGACCAGCAGCTGGGACTGATACCCCACATTCCATCAAACACTGTGCTCACTGAGAGTGACCAGGAGCTGGGACTGATACCCCACACTCCATCAAACACAGTGCTCACTGACAGTGACCAGGAGCAGGGACTGATACCCCACACTCCATCAAACACTGTGCTCACTGAGAGTGACCAGGAGCTGGGACTGATACCCCACACTCCATCAAACACAGTGCACACTGACAGTGACCAGGAGCTGGGACTGATACCCCACACTCCATCAAACACAGTGCACACTGACAGTGACCAGGAGCAGGGACTGATACCCCACACTCCATCAAACACAGTGCTCACCGACAGTGACCAGGAGCAGGGACTGGTACCCCACACTCCATCAAACACAGTGCTCACTGACAGTGACCAGGAGCAGGGACTGATACCCCACACTCCATCAAACACAGTGCTCACTGACAGTGACCAGGAGCAAGGACTGATACCCCACACTCCATCAAACACAGTGCTCACTGACAGTGACCAGGAGCAGGGACTGGTACCCCACACTCCATCAAACACAGTGCTCACTGACAGTGACCAGCAGCTGGGACTGATACCCCACATTCCATCAAACACTGTGCTCACTGAGAGTGACCAGGAGCTGGGACTGATACCCCACACTCCATCAAACACAGTGCTCACTGACAGTGACCAGGAGCAGGGACTGATACCCCACACTCCATCAAACACTGTGCTCACTGAGAGTGACCAGGAGCTGGGACTGATACCCCACACTCCATCAAACACAGTGCACACTGACAGTGACCAGGAGCTGGGACTGATACCCCACACTCCATCAAACACTGTGCTCACTGAGAGTGACCAGGAGCTGGGACTGATACCCCACACTCCATCAAACACAGTGCTCACTGACAGTGACCAGGAGCAGGGACTGATACCCCACACTCCATCAAACACAGTGCTCACTGACAGTGACAAGGAGCAGGGACTGATACCCCACACTCCATCAAATACAGTGCTCACTGACATTGACCAGGAGCTGGGACTGATACCCCACACTCCATCAAACACTGTGCACACTGACAGTGACTAGGGGCATGGACTGATACCCCACACTCCATCAAACAGTGTGCTCACTGACAATGACCAGGAGCAGGGACTGATACCCCACATTCCATCAAACACAGTGCTCACTGACAGTGACCAGGAGCAGGGGCTGATACCCCACACTCCATCGAACACAGAGCACACTGACAGTGACCAGGAGCAGGGATTGTAAGCCCACACTCCATCAAACACTGTGTTCACTGACGGTGACCAGGAGCAGGGACTGATACCCCACACTCCATCAAACACAGTGCTCACCGACAGTGACCAGGAGCAGGGACTGATACCCCACACTCCATCAAACACAGTGCTCACCGACAGTGACCAGGAGCAGGGGCTGATACCCCACACTCCATCGAACACAGAGCACACTGACAGTGACCAGGAGCAGGGACTGATACCCCACACTCCATCAAACACAGAGCACACTGACAGTGACCAGGAGCAGGGACTGATACCCCACACTCCATCAAACACAGTGCACACTGACAGTGACCAGGAGCGGGGACTGATACCCCACACTCCATCAAACACAGTGCACACTGACAGTGACCAGGAGCAGGGACTGATACCCCACACTCCATCAAACACAGCGCTCACTGACAGTGACCAGGAGCTGGGACTGATACCCCACACTCCATCAAACACAGCGCTCACTGACAGTGACCAGGAGCAGGGACTGATACCCCACACTCCATCAAACACAGAGCACACTGACAGTGACCAAGAGCAGGGACTGATACCCCACACTCCATCAAACACAGTGCACACTGACAGTGACCAGGAGCGGGGACTGATACCCTACACTCCATCAAACACAGAGCACACTGACAGTGACCAGGAGCAGGGACTGATACCCCACACTCCATCAAACACAGTGCACACTGACAGTGACCAGGAGCGGGGACTGATACCCCACATTCCATTCAACACAGTGCTCACTGACAGTGACCAGGAGCAGGGACTGATACCCCACACTCCATCAAACACAGTGCTCACTGACAGTGACCAGGAGCTGGGACTGATACCCCACACTCCATCAAACACAGTGCACACTGACAGTGACCAGGAGCGGGGACTGATACCCCACATTCCATTCAACACAGTGCTCACTGACAGTGACCAGGAGCTGGGACTGATACCCCACACTCCATCGAACACAGTGCTCACTGTCAGTGACCAGGAGCAGGGACTGATACCCCACACTCCATCAAACACAGTGCTCACTGACAGTGACCAGGAGCAGGGACTGATACCCCACACTCCATCAAATACAGTGCTCACTGACATTGACCAGGAGCTGGGACTGATACCCCACACTCCATCAAACACTGTGCACACTGACAGTGACTAGGGGCATGGACTGATACCCCACACTCCATCAATCACAGTGCTCACTGACAGTGACCAGGAGCTGGGACTGATACCCCACACTCCATCATACACAGTGCTCACTGACAGTGACCAGGAGCAGGGACTGATACCCCACACTCCATCAAACACTGTGCACACTGACAGTGACCAGGAGCAGGGACTGATACCCCACACTCCATCAAACACAGTGCTCACTGACAGTGACCAGGAGCTGGGACTGATACCCCACACTTCATCATACACAGTGCTCACTGACAGTGACCAGGAGCAGGGACTGATACCCCACACTCCATCGAACACAGTGCACACTGACAGTGACCAGGAGCAGAGACTGATACCCCACACTCCATCAAACACAGTGCTCACTGACAGTGACCAGGACCAGGGACTGATACCCCACACTCCATCAAACACAGTGCTCACTGACAGTGACCAGGAGCAGGGACTGATACCCCACACTCCATCAAACACTGTGCTCACTGACAGTGACCAGGAGCAGGGACTGATACCCCACACTCCATCAAACACTGTGCTCACTGACAGTGACCAGGAGCAGGGACTGGTACCCCACACTCCATCAAACACAGTGCACACTGACAGTGACCAGGAGCAGGGACTGGTACCCCACACTCCATCAAACACAGCGCTCACTGACAGTGACCAGCAGCTGGGACTGATACCCCACATTCCATCAAACACTGTGCTCACTGAGAGTGACCAGGAGCTGGGACTGATACCCCACACTCCATCAAACACAGTGCTCACTGACAGTGACCAGGAGCAGGGACTGATACCCCACACTCCATCAAACACTGTGCTCACTGAGAGTGACCAGGAGCTGGGACTGATACCCCACACTCCATCAAACACAGTGCACACTGACAGTGACCAGGAGCTGGGACTGATACCCCACACTCCATCAAACACAGTGCACACTGACAGTGACCAGGAGCAGGGACTGATACCCCACACTCCATCAAACACAGTGCTCACCGACAGTGACCAGGAGCAGGGACTGGTACCCCACACTCCATCAAACACAGTGCTCACTGACAGTGACCAGGAGCAGGGACTGATACCCCACACTCCATCAAACACAGTGCTCACTGACAGTGACCAGGAGCAAGGACTGATACCCCACACTCCATCAAACACAGTGCTCACTGACAGTGACCAGGAGCAGGGACTGGTACCCCACACTCCATCAAACACAGTGCTCACTGACAGTGACCAGCAGCTGGGACTGATACCCCACATTCCATCAAACACTGTGCTCACTGAGAGTGACCAGGAGCTGGGACTGATACCCCACACTCCATCAAACACAGTGCTCACTGACAGTGACCAGGAGCAGGGACTGATACCCCACACTCCATCAAACACTGTGCTCACTGAGAGTGACCAGGAGCTGGGACTGATACCCCACACTCCATCAAACACAGTGCACACTGACAGTGACCAGGAGCTGGGACTGATACCCCACACTCCATCAAACACTGTGCTCACTGAGAGTGACCAGGAGCTGGGACTGATACCCCACACTCCATCAAACACAGTGCTCACTGACAGTGACCAGGAGCAGGGACTGATACCCCACACTCCATCAAACACAGTGCTCACTGACAGTGACAAGGAGCAGGGACTGATACCCCACACTCCATCAAATACAGTGCTCACTGACATTGACCAGGAGCTGGGACTGATACCCCACACTCCATCAAACACTGTGCACACTGACAGTGACTAGGGGCATGGACTGATACCCCACACTCCATCAAACAGTGTGCTCACTGACAATGACCAGGAGCAGGGACTGATACCCCACATTCCATCAAACACAGTGCTCACTGACAGTGACCAGGAGCAGGGGCTGATACCCCACACTCCATCGAACACAGAGCACACTGACAGTGACCAGGAGCAGGGATTGTAAGCCCACACTCCATCAAACACTGTGTTCACTGACGGTGACCAGGAGCAGGGACTGATACCCCACACTCCATCAAACACAGTGCTCACCGACAGTGACCAGGAGCAGGGACTGATACCCCACACTCCATCAAACACAGTGCTCACCGACAGTGACCAGGAGCAGGGGCTGATACCCCACACTCCATCGAACACAGAGCACACTGACAGTGACCAGGAGCAGGGACTGATACCCCACACTCCATCAAACACAGAGCACACTGACAGTGACCAGGAGCAGGGACTGATACCCCACACTCCATCAAACACAGTGCACACTGACAGTGACCAGGAGCGGGGACTGATACCCCACACTCCATCAAACACAGTGCACACTGACAGTGACCAGGAGCAGGGACTGATACCCCACACTCCATCAAACACAGCGCTCACTGACAGTGACCAGGAGCTGGGACTGATACCCCACACTCCATCAAACACAGCGCTCACTGACAGTGACCAGGAGCAGGGACTGATACCCCACACTCCATCAAACACAGAGCACACTGACAGTGACCAAGAGCAGGGACTGATACCCCACACTCCATCAAACACAGTGCACACTGACAGTGACCAGGAGCGGGGACTGATACCCTACACTCCATCAAACACAGAGCACACTGACAGTGACCAGGAGCAGGGACTGATACCCCACACTCCATCAAACACAGTGCACACTGACAGTGACCAGGAGCGGGGACTGATACCCCACATTCCATTCAACACAGTGCTCACTGACAGTGACCAGGAGCAGGGACTGATACCCCACACTCCATCAAACACAGTGCTCACTGACAGTGACCAGGAGCTGGGACTGATACCCCACACTCCATCAAACACAGTGCACACTGACAGTGACCAGGAGCGGGGACTGATACCCCACATTCCATTCAACACAGTGCTCACTGACAGTGACCAGGAGCTGGGACTGATACCCCACACTCCATCGAACACAGTGCTCACTGTCAGTGACCAGGAGCAGGGACTGATACCCCACACTCCATCAAACACAGTGCTCACTGACAGTGACCAGGAGCAGGGACTGATACCCCACACTCCATCAAATACAGTGCTCACTGACATTGACCAGGAGCTGGGACTGATACCCCACACTCCATCAAACACTGTGCACACTGACAGTGACTAGGGGCATGGACTGATACCCCACACTCCATCAATCACAGTGCTCACTGACAGTGACCAGGAGCTGGGACTGATACCCCACACTCCATCATACACAGTGCTCACTGACAGTGACCAGGAGCAGGGACTGATACCCCACACTCCATCAAACACTGTGCACACTGACAGTGACCAGGAGCAGGGACTGATACCCCACACTCCATCAAACACAGTGCTCACTGACAGTGACCAGGAGCTGGGACTGATACCCCACACTTCATCATACACAGTGCTCACTGACAGTGACCAGGAGCAGGGACTGATACCCCACACTCCATCGAACACAGTGCACACTGACAGTGACCAGGAGCAGAGACTGATACCCCACACTCCATCAAACACAGTGCTCACTGACAGTGACCAGGACCAGGGACTGATACCCCACACTCCATCAAACACAGTGCTCACTGACAGTGACCAGGAGCAGGGACTGATACCCCACACTCCATCAAACACTGTGCTCACTGACAGTGACCAGGAGCAGGGACTGATACCCCACACTCCATCAAACACAGTGCTCACTGACAGTGACCAGGTGCAGGGACTGATACCCCACACTCCATCAAACACTGTGCACACTGACAGTGACCTGGAGTAGGGACTGATACCCCACACTCCACCAAACACAGTGCTCACTGACAGTGACCAGGAGCAGGGACTGATACCCCACACTCCATCAAGCACAGCACACTCTGACAGTGACCAGAAGCAGGGACTGATACCCCACACTCCATCAAACACAGTGCTCACTGACAGTGACCAGGAGCAGGGACTGATACCCCACACTCCATCAAACGCAGTGCACACTGTCAGTGACCAGGAGCAGGGACTGATACCCCACACTCCATCAAACACAGTGCTCACTGACAGTGACCAGCAGCAAGGACTGATAACCCACACTCCATCAAACACAGTGCACACTGACAGTGACCAGGAGCAGGGACTGATTCCCCACACTCCATCAAACACAGTGCTCACCGACAGTGACCTGGAGCAGGGACTGATACCCCACACTCCATCAAACACAGTGCTCACTGACAGTGACCAGGAGCAGGGACTGATACCCCACACTCCATCAAACACAGTGCACACTGACAGTGACCAGGAGCAGGGACTGATACCCCACACTCCATCAAACACAGTGCTCACTGACAGTGACCAGGAGCAGGGACTGATACCCCACACTCCATCAAACGCTGTGCTCACTGACAGTGACCAGGAGCAGGGACTGATACCCCACACTCCATCGAACACAGTGCACACTGACAGTGACCAGGAGCAGGGAATGATACCCCACACTCCATCAAACACAGTGCTCACTGACAGTGACTAGGAGCAGGGACTGATACCCCACACTCCATCAAACACAGTGCACACTGACAGTGACCAGGAGCAGGGACTGATACCCCACACTCCATCAAACACAGTGCTCACTGACAGTGACCAGGAGCAGGGACTGATACCCCACACTCCATCAAACACAGTGCTCACTGACAGTGACCAGGAGCAGGGACTGATACCCCACACTCCATCAAACACTGTGCTCACTGAGAGTGACCAGGAGCTGGGACTGATACCCCACACTCCATCAAACACAGTGCACACTGACAGTGACCAGGAGCTGGGACTGATACCCCACACTCCATCAAACACTGTGCTCACTGAGAGTGACCAGGAGCTGGGACTGATACCCCACACTCCATCAAACACAGTGCTCACTGACAGTGACCAGGAGCAGGGACTGATACCCCACACTCCATCAAACACAGTGCTCACTGACAGTGACAAGGAGCAGGGACTGATACCCCACACTCCATCAAATACAGTGCTCACTGACATTGACCAGGAGCTGGGACTGATACCCCACACTCCATCAAACACTGTGCACACTGACAGTGACTAGGGGCATGGACTGATACCCCACACTCCATCAAACAGTGTGCTCACTGACAATGACCAGGAGCAGGGACTGATACCCCACATTCCATCAAACACAGTGCTCACTGACAGTGACCAGGAGCAGGGGCTGATACCCCACACTCCATCGAACACAGAGCACACTGACAGTGACCAGGAGCAGGGATTGTAAGCCCACACTCCATCAAACACTGTGTTCACTGACGGTGACCAGGAGCAGGGACTGATACCCCACACTCCATCAAACACTGTGCTCACTGACAATGACCAGGAGCAGGGTCTGATACCCCACACTCCATCAAACACAGTGCTCACTGACAGTGACCAGGAGCAGGGACTGATACCCCACACTCCATCAAACACAGTGCTCACCGACAGTGACCAGGAGCAGGGACTGATACCCCACACTCCATCAAACACAGTGCTCACCGACAGTGACCAGGAGCAGGGACTGATACCCCACACTCCATCGAACACAGAGCACACTGACAGTGACCAGGAGCAGGGACTGATACCCCACACTCCATCAAACACAGAGCACACTGACAGTGACCAGGAGCAGGGACTGATACCCCACACTCCATCAAACACAGTGCACACTGACAGTGACCAGGAGCGGGGACTGATACCCCACACTCCATCAAACACAGTGCACACTGACAGTGACCAGGAGCAGGGACTGATACCCCACACTCCATCAAACACAGCGCTCACTGACAGTGACCAGGAGCTGGGACTGATACCCCACACTCCATCAAACACAGCGCTCACTGACAGTGACCAGGAGCAGGGACTGATACCCCACACTCCATCAAACACAGAGCACACTGACAGTGACCAGGAGCAGGGACTGATACCCCACACTCCATCAAACACAGTGCACACTGACAGTGACCAGGAGCGGGGACTGATACCCCACACTCCATCAAACACAGAGCACACTGACAGTGACCAGGAGCAGGGACTGATACCCCACACTCCATCAAACACAGTGCACACTGACAGTGACCAGGAGCGGGGACTGATACCCCACATTCCATTCAACACAGTGCTCACTGACAGTGACCAGGAGCAGGGACTGATACCCCACACTCCATCAAACACAGTGCTCACTGACAGTGACCAGGAGCTGGGACTGATACCCCACACTCCATCAAACACAGTGCACACTGACAGTGACCAGGAGCGGGGACTGATACCCCACATTCCATTCAACACAGTGCTCACTGACAGTGACCAGGAGCTGGGACTGATACCCCACACTCCATCGAACACAGTGCTCACTGTCAGTGACCAGGAGCAGGGACTGATACCCAACACTCCATCAAACACAGTGCTCACTGACAGTGACCAGGAGCAGGGACTGATACCCCACACTCCATCAAATACAGTGCTCACTGACATTGACCAGGAGCTGGGACTGATACCCCACACTCCATCAAACACTGTGCACACTGACAGTGACTAGGGGCATGGACTGATACCCCACACTCCATCAATCACAGTGCTCACTGACAGTGACCAGGAGCTGGGACTGATACCCCACACTCCATCATACACAGTGCTCACTGACAGTGACCAGGAGCAGGGACTGATACCCCACACTCCATCAAACACTGTGCACACTGACAGTGACCAGGAGCAGGGACTGATACCCCACACTCCATCAAACACAGTGCTCACTGACAGTGACCAGGAGCTGGGACTGATACCCCACACTTCATCATACACAGTGCTCACTGACAGTGACCAGGAGCAGGGACTGATACCCCACACTCCATCGAACACAGTGCACACTGACAGTGACCAGGAGCAGAGACTGATACCCCACACTCCATCAAACACAGTGCTCACTGACAGTGACCAGGACCAGGGACTGATACCCCACACTCCATCAAACACAGTGCTCACTGACAGTGACCAGGAGCAGGGACTGATACCCCACACTCCATCAAACACTGTGCTCACTGACAGTGACCAGGAGCAGGGACTGATACCCCACACTCCATCAAACACAGTGCTCACTGACAGTGACCAGGTGCAGGGACTGATACCCCACACTCCATCAAACACTGTGCACACTGACAGTGACCTGGAGCAGGGACTGATACCCCACACTCCACCAAACACAGTGCTCACTGACAGTGACCAGGAGCAGGGACTGATACCCCACACTCCATCAAGCACAGCACACTCTGACAGTGACCAGAAGCAGGGACTGATACCCCACACTCCATCAAACACAGTGCTCACTGACAGTGACCAGGAGCAGGGACTGATACCCCACACTCCATCAAACGCAGTGCACACTGTCAGTGACCAGGAGCAGGGACTGATACCCCACACTCCATCAAACACAGTGCTCACTGACAGTGACCAGCAGCAAGGACTGATAACCCACACTCCATCAAACACAGTGCACACTGACAGTGACCAGGAGCAGGGACTGATTCCCCACACTCCATCAAACACAGTGCTCACCGACAGTGACCTGGAGCAGGGACTGATACCCCACACTCCATCAAACACAGTGCTCACTGACAGTGACCAGGAGCAGGGACTGATACCCCACACTCTATCAAACACAGTGCACACTGACAGTGACCAGGAGCAGGGACTGATACCCCACACTCCATCAAACACAGTGCTCACTGACAGTGACCAGGAGCAGGGACTGATACCCCACACTCCATCAAACGCTGTGCTCACTGACAGTGACCAGGAGCAGGGACTGATACCCCACACTCCATCGAACACAGTGCACACTGACAGTGACCAGGAGCAGGGAATGATACCCCACACTCCATCAAACACAGTGCTCACTGACAGTGACCAGGAGCAGGGACTGATACCCCACACTCCATCAAACACAGTGCACACTGACAGTGACCAGGAGCAGGGACTGATACCCCACACTCCATCAAACACAGTGCTCACTGACAGTGACCAGGAGCAGTGACTGATACCCCACACTCCATCAAACGCTGTGCTCACTGACAGTGACCAGGAGCAGGGACTGATACCCCACACTCCATCGAACACAGTGCACACTGACAGTGACCAGGAGCAGGGAATGATACCCCACACTCCATCAAACACAGTGCTCACTGACAGTGACCAGGAGCTGGGACTGATACCCCACACTCCATCGAACACAGTGCACACTGACAGTGACCAGGAGCAGGGACTGATACCCCACACTCCATCAAACACAGTGCTCACTGACAGTGACCAGGAGCTGGGACTGATACCCCACACTCCATCAAACACAGTGCTCACTGACAGTGACCAGGAGCAGGGACTGATACCCCACACTCCATCAAACACAGCGCTCACTGACAGTGACTAGGGGCAGGGACTGATACCCCACACTCCATCAAACACAGTGGATACCGACAGTGACCAGGTGCAGGGACTGATACCCCACACTCCATCAAACACAGTGCTCACGACAGTGACGAGGAGCAGGGACTGATACCCCACACTCCATCGAACACAGTGCACACTGACAGTGACCAGGAGCAGGGACTGATACCCCACACTCCATCAAACACAGTGCACACTGACAGTGACCAGGAGCGGGGACTGATACCGCACATTCCATTCAACACAGTGCTCACTGACAGTGGCCAGGAGCTGGGACTGATACCCCACACTCCATCGAACACAGTGCTCACTGTCAGTGACCAGGAGCAGGGACTGATACCCCACACTCCATCAAACACAGTGCTCACTGACAGTGACCAGGAGCAGGGACTGATACCCCACACTCCATCAAATACAGTGCTCACTGACATTGACCAGGAGCTGGGACTGATACCCCACACTCCATCAAACACTGTGCACACTGACAGTGACTAGGGGCATGGACTGATACCCCACACTCCATCAATCACAGTGCTCACTGACAGTGACCAGGAGCTGGGACTGATACCCCACACTCCATCATACACAGTGCTCACTGACAGTGACCAGGAGCAGGGACTGATACCCCACACTCCATCAAACACTGTGCACACTGACAGTGACCAGGAGCAGGGACTGATACCCCACACTCCATCAAACACAGTGCTCACTGACAGTGACCAGGAGCTGGGACTGATACCCCACACTTCATCATACACAGTGCTCACTGAAAGTGACCAGGAGCAGGGACTGATACCCCACACTCCATCGAACACAGTGCACACTGACAGTGACCAGGAGCAGAGACTGATACCCCACACTCCATCAAACACAGTGCTCACTGACAGTGACCAGGACCAGGGACTGATACCCCACACTCCATCAAACACAGTGCTCACTGACAGTGACCAGGAGCAGGGACTGATACCCCACACTCCATCAAACACTGTGCTCACTGACAGTGACCAGGAGCAGGGACTGATACCCCACACTCCATCAAACACAGTGCTCACTGACAGTGACCAGGTGCAGGGACTGATACCCCACACTCCATCAAACACTGTGCACACTGACAGTGACCTGGAGCAGGGACTGATACCCCACACTCCACCAAACACAGTGCTCACTGACAGTGACCAGGAGCAGGGACTGATACCCCACACTCCATCAAGCACAGCACACTCTGACAGTGACCAGAAGCAGGGACTGATACCCCACACTCCATCAAACACAGTGCTCACTGACAGTGACCAGGAGCAGGGACTGATACCCCACACTCCATCAAACGCAGTGCACACTGTCAGTGACCAGGAGCAGGGACTGATACCCCACACTCCATCAAACACAGTGCTCACTGACAGTGACCAGCAGCAAGGACTGATAACCCACACTCCATCAAACACAGTGCACACTGACAGTGACCAGGAGCAGGGACTGATTCCCCACACTCCATCAAACACAGTGCTCACCGACAGTGACCAGGAGCAGGGACTGATACCCCACACTCCATCAAACATAGTGCTCACTGACAGTGACCAGGAGGAGGGACTGATACCCCACACTCCATCAAACACAGTGCACACTGACAGTGACCAGGAGCAGGGACTGATACCCCACACTCCATCAAACACAGTGCTCACTGACAGTGACCAGGAGCAGGGACTGATACCCCACACTCCATCAAACGCTGTGCTCACTGACAGTGACCAGGAGCAGGGACTGATACCCCACACTCCATCGAACACAGTGCAAACTGACAGTGACCAGGAGCAGGGAATGATACCCCACACTCCATCAAACACAGTGCTCACTGACAGTGACCAGGAGCAGGGACTGATACCCCACACTCCATCAAACACAGTGCACACTGACAGTGACCAGGAGCAGGGACTGATACCCCACACTCCATCAAACACAGTGCTCACTGACAGTGACCAGGAGCAGGGACTGATACCCCACACTCCATCAAACGCTGTGCTCACTGACAGTGACCAGGAGCAGGGACTGATACCCCACACTCCATCGAACACAGTGCACACTGACAGTGACCAGGAGCAGGGAATGATACCCCACACTCCATCAAACACAGTGCTCACTGACAGTGACCAGGAGCTGGGACTGATACCCCACACTCCATCGAACACAGTGCACACTGACAGTGACCAGGAGCAGGGACTGATACCCCACACTCCATCAAACACAGTGCTCACTGACAGTGACCAGGAGCTGGGACTGATACCCCACACTCCATCAAACACAGTGCTCACTGACAGTGACCAGGAGCAGGGACTGATACCCCACACTCCATCAAACACAGCGCTCACTGACAGTGACTAGGGGCAGGGACTGATACCCCACACTCCATCAAACACAGTGGATACCGACAGTGACCAGGTGCAGGGACTGATACCCCACACTCCATCAAACACAGTGCTCACGACAGTGACGAGGAGCAGGGACTGATACCCCACACTCCATCGAACACAGTGCACACTGACAGTGACCAGGAGCAGGGACTGATACCCCACACTCCATCAAACACAGTGCTCACTGACAGTGACCAGGAGCAGGGACTGATACCCCACACTCCATCAAACACAGTGCTCACTGACAGTGACGAGGAGCAGGGATGATACCCCACACTCCATCAAACACAGTGCTCACCGACAGTGACCTGGAGCTGGGACTGATACCCCACACTCCATCAAACACAGTGCACACTGACAGTGACCAGGAGCAGGGACTGATACCCCACACTCCATCAAACACAGTGCTCACTGACAGTGCCCAGGACCAGGGACTGATACCCCACACTCCATCAAACACAGTGCTCACTGACAGTGACCAGGAGCAGGGTCTGATACCCCACACTCCATCAAACACAGTGCTCACTGACAGTGACCAGGAGCAGGGACTGATACCCCACACTCCATCAAATACAGTGCACACTGACAGTGACCTGGAGCAGGGACTGATACCCCACACTCCATCAAACACAGTGCTCACTGACAGTGACCAGGAGCAGGGACTGATACCCCACTCTCCATCAAACACAGTGCTCACTGACAGTGACCAGGGGCAGGGACTGATACCCCACTCTCCATCAAACACAGTGCTTCCTGACAGTGACTAGGGACAGGGAGTGATACCCCACTCTCCATCAAACACAGTGCTCACTGACAGTGACCAGGAGCAGGGACTGATACCCCACACTCCATCAAACACAGTGCTCACTGACAGTGACCAGGAGCAGGGGCTGATACCCCACACTCCATCAAACACAGTGCTCACTGACAGTGACCAGGAGCAGGGACTGATACCCCACACTCCATCAAACACAGTGCTCACTGACAGTGACCAGGAGCAGGGACTGATACCCCACACTCAATCGAACAAAGAGCACACTGACAGTGACCAGGAGCAGGGACTGATACCCCACACTCCATCAAACACAGTGCTCACTGACAGTGACCAGGAGCAGGGACTGGTACCCCACTCTCCATCAAACACAGTGCTCACTGACAGTGACCAGGAGCAGGGACTGATACCCCACACTCCATCAAACACAGTGCTCACTGACAGTGACCAGGAGCAGGGACTGATACCCCACACTCCATCAAACACAGTGCACACTGACAGTGACCAGGAGCGGGGACTGATACCCCACATTCCATTCAACACAGTGCTCACTGACAGTGACCAGGAGCTGGGACTGATACCCCACACTCCATCAAACACTGTGCTCACTGACAGTGACCAGGAGCTGGGACTGATACCCCACACTCCATCAAACACAGTGCTCACTGACAGTGACCCGGAGCAGGGACTGATACCCCACACTCCATCAAACACAGTGCACACTGACAGTGACCAGGAGCAGGGACTGGTACCCACACTCCATCAAACACAGTGCACACTGACAGTGACCAGGAGCTGGGACTGATACCCCACACTCCATCAAACACTGTGCTCACTGACAGTGACCAGGAGCAGGGACTGGTACCCCACACTCCATCAAACACAGTGCTCACTGACAGTGACCAGGAGCAGGGACTGATACCCCACACTCCATCAAACACAGTGCTCACCGACAGTGACCAGGAGCAGGGACTGGTACCCCACACTCCATCAAACACAGTGCTCACTGACAGTGACCAGGAGCTGGGACTGATACCCCACATTCCATCAAACACTGTGCTCACTGAGAGTGACCAGGAGCTGGGACTGATACCCCACACTCCATCAAACACAGTGCTCACTGACAGTGACCAGGAGCAGGGACTGATACCCCACACTCCATCAAACACTGTGCTCACTGAGAGTGACCAGGAGCTGGGACTGATACCCCACACTCCATCAAACACAGTGCACACTGACAGTGACCAGGAGCTGGGACTGATACCCCACACTCCATCAAACACTGTGCTCACTGAGAGTGACCAGAAGCTGGGACTGATACCCCACACTCCATCAAACACAGTGCTCACTGACAGTGACCAGGAGCAGGGACTGACACCCCACACTCCTTCAAACACAGTGCTCACTGACAGTGACAAGGAGCAGGGACTGATACCCCACACTCCATCAAATACAGTGCTCACTGACATTGACCAGGAGCTGGGACTGATACCCCACACTCCATCAAACACAGTGCACACTGACAGTGACCAGGAGCTGGGACTGATACCCCACACTCCATCAAACACAGTGCACACTGAGAGTGACCAGGAGCTGGGACTGATACCCCACACTCCTTCAAACACAGTGCTCACTGACAGTGACATGAGGCACGGACTGATACCCCAGACTCCATCAAACACAGTGCTCACTGACAGTGACCAGGAGCAGGGACTGATACCCCACACTCCATCAAACACAGTGCTCACCGACAGTGACCTGGAGCAGGGACTGATACCCCACACTCCATCAAACACAGTGCACACTGACAGTGACCAGGAGCAGGGACTGATACCCCACACTCCATCAAACACAGTGCTCACTGACAGTGACCAGGACCAGGGACTGATACCCCACACTCCATCAAACACAGTGCTCACTGACAGTGACCAGGAGCAGGGTCTGATACCCCACACTCCATCAAACACAGTGCTCACTGACAGTGACCAGGAGCAGGGACTGATACCCCACACTCCATCAAACACTGTGCACACTGACAGTGACCTGGAGCAGGGACTGATACCCCACACTCCATCAAACACAGTGCTCACTGACAGTGACCAGGAGCAGGGACTGATACCCCACTCTCCATCAAACACAGTGCTCACTGACAGTGACCAGGGGCAGGGACTGATACCCCACTCTCCATCAAACACAGTGCTTCCTGACAGTGACTAGGGACAGGGACTGATACCCCACACTCCATCAAACACTGTGCTCACTGACAATGACCAGGAGCAGGGACTGATACCCCACACTCCATCAAACACAGTGCTCACTGACAGTGACCAGGAGCAGGGGCTGATACCCCACACTCAATCGAACACAGAGCACACTGACAGTGACCAGGAGCAGGGACTGATACCCCACACTCCATCAAACACAGTGCTCACTGACAGTGACCAGGAGCTGGGACTGATACCCCACACTCCATCAAACACGGTGCACACTGACAGTGACCAGGAGCAGGGACTGATACCCCACACTCCATCAAAAACAGTGCTCACTGACAGTGACCAGGAGCTGGGACTGATACCCCACACTCCATCAAACACAGAGCGCACTGACAGTGAACAGGAGCAGGGACTGATACCCCACACTCCATCAAATACAGTGCTCACTGACATTGACCAGGAGCTGGGACTGATAGCCCACACTCCATCAAACACAGCGCTCACTGACAGTGACTAGGGGCAGGGACTGATACCCCACACTCCATCAAACACAGTGGATACCGACAGTGACTAGGTGCAAGGTGCAGGGACTGATACCCCACACTCCATCAAACACAGTGCTCACGACAGTGACAAGGAGCAGGGACTGATACCCCACACTCCATCGAACACAGTGCACACTGACAGTGACCAGGAGCAGGGACTGATACCCCACACTCCATCAAACACTGTGCACACTGACAGTGACTAGGGGCATGGACTGATACCCCACACTCCATCAAACACAGTGCTCACTGACAGTGACCAGGAGCATGGAATGATACCCCACACTCCATCAAACACTGTGCTCACTGACGGTGACCAGGAGCAGGGACTGATACCCCACACTCCATCAAACACTGTGCTCACTGACAGTGACCAGGAGCAGGGACTGATACCCCACACTCCATCAAACACAGAGCACACTGACAGTGACCAGGAGCAGGGACTGATACCCCACACTCCATCAAACACTGTGCACACTGACAGTGACTAGGGGCATGGACTGATACCCCACACTCCATCAAACACAGTGCTCACTGACAGTGACCAGGAGCATGGAATGATACCCCACACTCCATCAAACACTGTGCTCACTGACGGTGACCAGGAGCTGGGACTGATACCCCACACTCCTTCAAACACAGTGCTCACTGACAGTGACATGAGGCACGGACTGATACCCCAGACTCCATCAAACACAGTGCTCACTGACAGTAACCAGGAGCAGGGACTGATACCCCACACTCCATCAAATACAGTGCTCACTGACATTGACCAGGAGCTGGGACTGATACCCCACACTCCATCAAACACTGTGCACACTGACAGTGACTAGGGGCATGGACTGATACCACACACTCCATCAATCACAGTGCTCACTGACAGTGACCAGGAGCTGGGACTGATACCCCACACTCCATCATACACAGTGCTCACTGACAGTGACCAGGAGCAGGGACTGATACCCCACACTCCATTGAACACAGTGCACACTGACAGTGACCAGGAGCAGGGACTGATACCCCACACTCCATCAAACGCTGTGCTCACTGACAGTGACCAGCAGCAGGGACTGATACCCCACACTCTATCGAACACAGTGCACACTGACAGTGACCAGGAGCAGGGACTGATACCCCACACTCCATCAAACACAGTGCTCACTGACAGTGACCAGGAGCTGGGACTGATACCCCACACTCCATCGAACTCAGTGCACACTGACAGTGACCAGGAGCAGGGACTGATACCCCACACTCCATCAAACACAGTGCTCACTGACAGTGACCAGGAGCAGGGACTGATACCCCACACTCCATCAAACACATTGCTCACCGACAGTGACCTGGAGCAGGGACTGATACCCCACACTCCATCAAACACAGTGCACACTGACAGTGACCAGGAGCAGGGACTGATACCCCACACTCCATCAAACACAGTGCTCACTGACAGTGACCAGGACCAGGGACTGATACCCCACACTCCATCAAACACGGTGCTCACTGACAGTGACCAGGAGCAGGGTCTGATACCCCACACTCCATCAAACACAGTGCTCACTGACAGTGACCAGGAGCAGGGACTGATACCCCACACTCCATCAAACACTGTGCACACTGACAGTGACCTGGAGCAGGGACTGATACCCCACACTCCATCAAACACAGTGCTCACTGACAGTGACCAGGAGCAGGGACTGATACCCCACTCTCCATCAAACACAGTGCTCACTGACAGTGACCAGGGGCAGGGACTGATACCCCACTCTCCATCAAACACAGTGCTTCCTGACAGTGACTAGGGACAGGGACTGATACCCCACACTCCATCAAACACTGTGCTCACTGACAATGACCAGGAGCAGGGACTGATACCCCACACTCCATCAAACACAGTGCTCACTGACAGTGACCAGGAGCAGGGGCTGATACCCCACACTCAATCGAACACAGAGCACACTGACAGTGACCAGGAGCAGGGACTGATACCCCACACTCCATCAAACACAGTGCTCACTGACAGTGACCAGGAGCTGGGACTGATACCCCACACTCCATCAAACACGGTGCACACTGACAGTGACCAGGAGCAGGGACTGATACCCCACACTCCATCAAAAACAGTGCTCACTGACAGTGACCAGGAGCTGGGACTGATACCCCACACTCCATCAAACACAGAGCGCACTGACAGTGACCAGGAGCAGGGACTGATACCCCACACTCCATCAAATACAGTGCTCACTGACATTGACCAGGAGCTGGGACTGATACCCCACACTCCATCAAACACAGCGCTCACTGACAGTGACTAGGGGCAGGGACTGATACCCCACACTCCATCAAACACAGTGGATACCGACAGTGACTAGGTGCAAGGTGCAGGGACTGATACCCCACACTCCATCAAACACAGTGCTCACGACAGTGACAAGGAGCAGGGACTGATACCCCACACTCCATCGAACACAGTGCACACTGACAGTGACCAGGAGCAGGGACTGATACCCCACACTCCATCAAACACTGTGCACACTGACAGTGACTAGGGGCATGGACTGATACCCCACACTCCATCAAACACAGTGCTCACTGACAGTGACCAGGAGCATGGAATGATACCCCACACTCCATCAAACACTGTGCTCACTGACGGTGACCAGGAGCAGGGACTGATACCCCACACTCCATCAAACACTGTGCTCACTGACAGTGACCAGGAGCAGGGACTGATACCCCACACTCCATCAAACACAGAGCACACTGACAGTGACCAGGAGCAGGGGCTGATACCCCACACTCCATCAAACACAGTGCACACTGACAGTGACCAGGAGCGGGGACTGATACCCCACATTCCATTCAACACAGTGCTCACTGACAGTGACCAGGAGCTGGGACTGATACCCCACACTCCATCAAACACGGTGCACACTGACAGTGACCAGGAGCAGGGACTGATACCCCACACACAATCAAACACAGTGCTCACTGACAGTGACCAGGAGCAGGGACTGATACCCCACACTCCATCAAACACAGTGCTCACTGACAGTGACCAGGAGCAGGGACTGATACCCCACACTCCATCAAATACAGTGCTCACTGACATTGACCAGGAGCTGGGACTGATACCCCACACTCCATCAAACACTGTGCACACTGACAGTGACTAGGGGCATGGACTGATACCCCACACTCCATCAATCACAGTGCTCACTGACAGTGACCAGGAGCAGGGACTGATACCCCACACTCCATCATACACAGTGCTCACTGACAGTGACCAGGAGCAGGGACTGATACCCCACACTCCATCAAACACAGTGCACACTGACAGTGACCAGGAGCGGGGACTGATACCACACACTCCATCAAACACAGTGCTCACTGACAGTGACCAGGAGCTGGGACTGATACCCCACACTTCATCATACACAGTGCTCACTGACAGTGACCAGGAGCAGGGACTGATACCCCACACTCCATCGAACACAGTGCACACTGACAGTGACCAGGAGCAGGGACTGATACCCCACACTCCATCAAACACAGTGCTCACTGACAGTGACCAGGACCAGGGACTGATACCCCACACACCATCAAACACAGTGCTCACTGACAGTGACCAGGAGCAGGGACTGATACCCCACACTCCATCAAACACAGTGCTCACTGACAGTGACCAGGAGCAGGGACTGATACCCCACACTCCATCAAACACAGTGCTCACTGACAGTGACCAGGAGCAGGGACTGATACCCCACACTCCATCAAACACTGTGCACACTGACAGTGACCTGGAGCAGGGATTGATACCCCACACTCCATCAAACACAGTGCTCACTGACAGTGACCAGGAGCAGGGACTGATACCCCACTCTCCATCAAACACAGTGCTCACTGACAGTGACCAGGAGCAGGGACTGATACCCCACACTCCATCAAACACAGTGCACACTGACAGTGACCAGGAGCAGGGACAGATACCCCACACTCCATCGAACACAGTGCTCACTGACAGTGACCAGGAGCAGGGGTTGATACCCCACACTCCATCAAACACAGTGCTCACTGACATTGACCAGGAGCTGGGACTGATACCCCACGCTCCATCAAACACTGTGCACACTGAAAGTGACTAGGGGCATGGACTGATACCCCACACTCCATCAAACACAGCGCTCACTGACAGTGACCAGGAGCAGGGACTGATACCCCACACTCCATCAAACACAGTGCTCACTGACAGTGACCAGGAGCAGGGACTGATACCCCACACTCCATCAAACACAGTGCTCACTGACAGTGACCAGGAGCGGGGACTGATACCCCACACTCCATCAAACACAGTGCTCAGTGACAGTGACCAGCAGCAAGGACTGATAACCCACACTCCATCAAACACAGTGCTCACTGACAGTGACCAGGAGCAGGGACTGATACCCCACACTCCATCAAACACAGTGCTCACCGACAGTGACCAGGAGCAGGGACTGATACCCCACACTCCATCAAACACAGTGCTCACTGACAGTGACCAGGAGCAGGGACTGATACCCCACAATCCATCAAAGACAGTGCTCACTGACAGTGACCAGGAGCGGGGACTGATACCCCACACTCCATCAAACACAGTGCTCACTGACAGTGACCAGGAGCTGGGACTGATACCCCACACTCCATCGAACACAGTGCACACTGACAGTGACCATGAGCAGGGACTGATACCCCACACTCCATCAAACACAGTGCTCACTGACAGTGACCAGGAGCTGGGACTGATACCCCACACTCCATCAAACACAGTGCACACTGACAGTGACCATGAGCAGGGACTGATACCCCACACTCCATCAAACACAGTGCTCACTGACAGTGACGAGGAGCAGGGACTGATACCCCACACTCCATCGAACACAGCGCTCACTGACAGTGACTAGGGGCAGGGACTGATACCCCACACTCCATCAAACACAGTGGATACCGACAGTGACCAGGTGCAGGGACTGATACCCCACACTCCATCAAACACAGTGCTCACTGACAGTGACCAGGAGCAGGGACTGATACCCCACACTCCATCGAAGACAGTGCACACTGACAGTGACCAGGAGCAGGGACTGATACCCCACACTCCATCAAACACAGTGCTCACTGACAGTGACCAGGAGCAGGGACTGATACCCCACACTCCATCAAACACAGTGCTCACCGACAGTGACCTGGAGCAGGGACTGATACCCCACACTCCATCAAACACAGCGCTCACTGACAGTGACTAGGGGCAGGGACTGATACCCCACACTCCATCAAACACAGTGGATACCGACAGTGACCAGGTGCAGGGACTGATACCCCACACTCCATCAAACACAGTGCTCACTGACAGTGACGAGGATCAGGGACTGATACCCCACACTCCATCGAACACAGTGCACACTGACAGTGACCAGGAGCAGGGACTGATACCCCACACTCCATCGAACACAGTGCACACTGACAGTGACCAGGAGCAGGGACTGATACACCACACTCCATCAAACACAGTGCTCACCGACAGTGACCTGGAGCAGGGACTGATACCCCACACTCCATCGAACACAGTGCACACTGAC
This sequence comes from Scyliorhinus torazame, assembly GCF_047496885.1. Taxonomy (NCBI): domain Eukaryota; kingdom Metazoa; phylum Chordata; class Chondrichthyes; order Carcharhiniformes; family Scyliorhinidae; genus Scyliorhinus; species Scyliorhinus torazame. The sequence goes on from NC_092722.1 coordinate 28,459,264, forward strand.
AGTGACCAGGAGCAGGGACTGATACCCCACACTCCATCGAACACAGTGCACACTGACAGTGACCAGGAGCAGGGACTGATACCCCACACTCCATCAAACACAGTGCTCACCGACAGTGACCTGGAGCAGGGACTGATACCCCACACTCCATCAAACACAGTGCACACTGACAGTGACCCGGAGCAGGGACTGACACCCCACACTCCATCAAACACAGTGCACACTGACAGTGACCAGGAGCAGGGACTGATACCCCACACTCCATCAAACACAGTGCTCACTGACAGTGACCAGGACCAGGGACTGATACCCCACACTCCATCAAACACAGTGCTCACTGACAGTGACCAGGAGCAGGGTCTGATACCCCACACTCCATCAAACACAGTGCTCACTGACAGTGACCAGGAGCAGGGACTGTTACCCCACACTCCATCAAACACAGTGCTCACTGACAGTGACCAGGAGCAGGGACTGATACCCCACTCTCCATCAAACACAGTGCTCACTGACAGTGACCAGGAGCAGGAACTGATACCCCACTCTCCATCAAACACAGTGCTCACTGACAGTGACCAGGAGCAGGGACTGATACCCCACACTCCATCGAACACAGTGCACACTGACAGTGACCAGGAGCAGGGACTGATACCCCACACTCCATCAAACACTGTGCTCACTGACAATGACCAGGAGCAGGGACTGATACCCCACACTCCATCAAACACAGTGCTCACTGACAGTGACCAGGAGCAGGGGCTGATACCCCACACTCAATCGAACACAGAGCACACTGACAGTGACCAGGAGCAGGGACTGATACCCCACACTCCATCAAACACAGTGCTCACTGACAGTGACCAGGAGCAGGGACTGGTACCCCACACTCCATCAAACACAGTGCACACTGACAGTGACCAGGAGCGGGGACTGATACCCCACACTCCATCAAACACAGTGCTCACTGACAGTGACCAGGAGCTGGGACTGATACCCCACACTCCATCAAACACTGTGCTCACTGACAGTGACCAGGAGCAGGGACTGATACCCCACACTCCATCGAACACAGTGCAAACTGACAGTGACCAGGAGCAGGGAATGATACCCCACACTCCATCAAACACAGTGCTCACTGACAGTGACCAGGAGCAGGGACTGATACCCCACACTCCATCAAACACAGTGCACACTGACAGTGACCAGGAGCAGGGACTGATACCCCACACTCCATCAAACACAGTGCTCACTGACAGTGACCAGGAGCAGGGACTGATACCCCACACTCCATCAAACGCTGTGCTCACTGACAGTGACCAGGAGCAGGGACTGATACCCCACACTCCATCGAACACAGTGCACACTGACAGTGACCAGGAGCAGGGAATGATACCCCACACTCCATCAAACACAGTGCTCACTGACAGTGACCAGGAGCTGGGACTGATACCCCACACTCCATCGAACACAGTGCACACTGACAGTGACCAGGAGCAGGGACTGATACCCCACACTCCATCAAACACAGTGCTCACTGACAGTGACCAGGAGCTGGGACTGATACCCCACACTCCATCAAACACAGTGCTCACTGACAGTGACCAGGAGCAGGGACTGATACCCCACACTCCATCAAACACAGCGCTCACTGACAGTGACTAGGGGCAGGGACTGATACCCCACACTCCATCAAACACAGTGGATACCGACAGTGACCAGGTGCAGGGACTGATACCCCACACTCCATCAAACACAGTGCTCACGACAGTGACGAGGAGCAGGGACTGATACCCCACACTCCATCGAACACAGTGCACACTGACAGTGACCAGGAGCAGGGACTGATACCCCACACTCCATCAAACACAGTGCTCACTGACAGTGACCAGGAGCAGGGACTGATACCCCACACTCCATCAAACACAGTGCTCACTGACAGTGACGAGGAGCAGGGATGATACCCCACACTCCATCAAACACAGTGCTCACCGACAGTGACCTGGAGCTGGGACTGATACCCCACACTCCATCAAACACAGTGCACACTGACAGTGACCAGGAGCAGGGACTGATACCCCACACTCCATCAAACACAGTGCTCACTGACAGTGCCCAGGACCAGGGACTGATACCCCACACTCCATCAAACACAGTGCTCACTGACAGTGACCAGGAGCAGGGTCTGATACCCCACACTCCATCAAACACAGTGCTCACTGACAGTGACCAGGAGCAGGGACTGATACCCCACACTCCATCAAATACAGTGCACACTGACAGTGACCTGGAGCAGGGACTGATACCCCACACTCCATCAAACACAGTGCTCACTGACAGTGACCAGGAGCAGGGACTGATACCCCACTCTCCATCAAACACAGTGCTCACTGACAGTGACCAGGGGCAGGGACTGATACCCCACTCTCCATCAAACACAGTGCTTCCTGACAGTGACTAGGGACAGGGAGTGATACCCCACTCTCCATCAAACACAGTGCTCACTGACAGTGACCAGGAGCAGGGACTGATACCCCACACTCCATCAAACACAGTGCTCACTGACAGTGACCAGGAGCAGGGGCTGATACCCCACACTCCATCAAACACAGTGCTCACTGACAGTGACCAGGAGCAGGGACTGATACCCCACACTCCATCAAACACAGTGCTCACTGACAGTGACCAGGAGCAGGGACTGATACCCCACACTCAATCGAACAAAGAGCACACTGACAGTGACCAGGAGCAGGGACTGATACCCCACACTCCATCAAACACAGTGCTCACTGACAGTGACCAGGAGCAGGGACTGGTACCCCACTCTCCATCAAACACAGTGCTCACTGACAGTGACCAGGAGCAGGGACTGATACCCCACACTCCATCAAACACAGTGCTCACTGACAGTGACCAGGAGCAGGGACTGATACCCCACACTCCATCAAACACAGTGCACACTGACAGTGACCAGGACCAGGGACTGATACCCCACACTCCATCAAACACAGTGCTCACTGACAGTGACCAGGAGCGGGGACTGATACCCCACATTCCATTCAACACAGTGCTCACTGACAGTGACCAGGAGCTGGGACTGATACCCCACACTCCATCAAACACTGTGCTCACTGACAGTGACCAGGAGCTGGGACTGATACCCCACACTCCATCAAACACAGTGCTCACTGACAGTGACCCGGAGCAGGGACTGATACCCCACACTCCATCAAACACAGTGCACACTGACAGTGACCAGGAGCAGGGACTGGTACCCACACTCCATCAAACACAGTGCACACTGACAGTGACCAGGAGCTGGGACTGATACCCCACACTCCATCAAACACTGTGCTCACTGACAGTGACCAGGAGCAGGGACTGGTACCCCACACTCCATCAAACACAGTGCTCACTGACAGTGACCAGGAGCAGGGACTGATACCCCACACTCCATCAAACACAGTGCTCACTGACAGTGACCAGGAGCAGGGACTGATACCCCACACTCCATCAAACACAGTGCTCACTGACAGTGACCAGGAGCAGGGACTGATACCCCACATTCCATCAAACACTGTGCTCACTGAGAGTGACCAGGAGCTGGGACTGATACCCCACACTCCATCAAACACAGTGCTCACTGACAGTGACCAGGAGCTGGGACTGATACCCCACATTCCATCAAACACTGTGCTCACTGAGAGTGACCAGGAGCTGGGACTGATACCCCACACTCCATCAAACACAGTGCTCACTGACAGTGACCAGGAGCAGGGACTGATACCCCACACTCCATCAAACACAGTGCTCACCGACAGTGACCAGGAGCTGGGACTGATACCCCACACTCCATCAAACACAGTGCTCACTGACAGTGACCAGGAGCAGGGACTGACACCCCACACTCCATCAAACACAGTGCTCACTGACAGTGACAAGGAGCAGGGACTGATACCCCACACTCCATCAAATACAGTGCTCACTGACATTGACCAGGAGCTGGGACTGATACCCCACACTCCATCAAACACAGTGCACACTGACAGTGACCAGGAGCTGGGACTGATACCCCACACTCCATCAAACACAGTGCACACTGAGAGTGACCAGGAGCTGGGACTGATACCCCACACTCCTTCAAACACAGTGCTCACTGACAGTGACATGAGGCACGGACTGATACCCCAGACTCCATCAAACACAGTGCTCACTGACAGTGACCAGGAGCAGGGACTGATACCCCACACTCCATCAAACACAGTGCTCACCGACAGTGACCTGGAGCAGGGACTGATACCCCACACTCCATCAAACACAGTGCACACTGACAGTGACCAGGAGCAGGGACTGATACCCCACACTCCATCAAACACAGTGCTCACTGACAGTGACCAGGACCAGGGACTGATACCCCACACTCCATCAAACACAGTGCTCACTGACAGTGACCAGGAGCAGGGTCTGATACCCCACACTCCATCAAACACAGTGCTCACTGACAGTGACCAGGAGCAGGGACTGATACCCCACACTCCATCAAACACTGTGCACACTGACAGTGACCTGGAGCAGGGACTGATACCCCACACTCCATCAAACACAGTGCTCACTGACAGTGACCAGGAGCAGGGACTGATACCCCACTCTCCATCAAACACAGTGCTCACTGACAGTGACCAGGGGCAGGGACTGATACCCCACTCTCCATCAAACACAGTGCTTCCTGACAGTGACTAGGGACAGGGACTGATACCCCACACTCCATCAAACACTGTGCTCACTGACAATGACCAGGAGCAGGGACTGATACCCCACACTCCATCAAACACAGTGCTCACTGACAGTGACCAGGAGCTGGGACTGATACCCCACACTCCATCAAACACGGTGCACACTGACAGTGACCAGGAGCAGGGACTGATACCCCACACTCCATCAAAAACAGTGCACACTGACAGTGACCAGGGGCAGGGACTGATACCCCACTCTCCATCAAACACTGTGCTCACTGACAGTGACCAGGAGCAGGGGCTGATACCCCACACTCAATCGAACACAGAGCACACTGACAGTGACCAGGAGCAGGGACTGATACCCCACACTCCATCAAACACAGTGCTCACTGACAGTGACCAGGAGCTGGGACTGATACCCCACACTCCATCAAACACGGTGCACACTGACAGTGACCAGGAGCAGGGACTGATACCCCACACTCCATCAAAAACAGTGCTCACTGACAGTGACCAGGAGCTGGGACTGATACCCCACACTCCATCAAACACAGAGCGCACTGACAGTGAACAGGAGCAGGGACTGATACCCCACACTCCATCAAATACAGTGCTCACTGACATTGACCAGGAGCTGGGACTGATAGCCCACACTCCATCAAACACAGCGCTCACTGACAGTGACTAGGGGCAGGGACTGATACCCCACACTCCATCAAACACAGTGGATACCGACAGTGACTAGGTGCAAGGTGCAGGGACTGATACCCCACACTCCATCAAACACAGTGCTCACGACAGTGACAAGGAGCAGGGACTGATACCCCACACTCCATCGAACACAGTGCACACTGACAGTGACCAGGAGCAGGGACTGATACCCCACACTCCATCAAACACTGTGCACACTGACAGTGACTAGGGGCATGGACTGATACCCCACACTCCATCAAACACAGTGCTCACTGACAGTGACCAGGAGCATGGAATGATACCCCACACTCCATCAAACACTGTGCTCACTGACGGTGACCAGGAGCAGGGACTGATACCCCACACTCCATCAAACACTGTGCTCACTGACAGTGACCAGGAGCAGGGACTGATACCCCACACTCCATCAAACACAGAGCACACTGACAGTGACCAGGAGCAGGGACTGATACCCCACACTCCATCAAACACTGTGCACACTGACAGTGACTAGGGGCATGGACTGATACCCCACACTCCATCAAACACAGTGCTCACTGACAGTGACCAGGAGCATGGAATGATACCCCACACTCCATCAAACACTGTGCTCACTGACGGTGACCAGGAGCTGGGACTGATACCCCACACTCCTTCAAACACAGTGCTCACTGACAGTGACATGAGGCACGGACTGATACCCCAGACTCCATCAAACACAGTGCTCACTGACAGTAACCAGGAGCAGGGACTGATACCCCACACTCCATCAAATACAGTGCTCACTGACATTGACCAGGAGCTGGGACTGATACCCCACACTCCATCAAACACTGTGCACACTGACAGTGACTAGGGGCATGGACTGATACCACACACTCCATCAATCACAGTGCTCACTGACAGTGACCAGGAGCTGGGACTGATACCCCACACTCCATCATACACAGTGCTCACTGACAGTGACCAGGAGCAGGGACTGATACCCCACACTCCATTGAACACAGTGCACACTGACAGTGACCAGGAGCAGGGACTGATACCCCACACTCCATCAAACGCTGTGCTCACTGACAGTGACCAGCAGCAGGGACTGATACCCCACACTCTATCGAACACAGTGCACACTGACAGTGACCAGGAGCAGGGACTGATACCCCACACTCCATCAAACACAGTGCTCACTGACAGTGACCAGGAGCTGGGACTGATACCCCACACTCCATCGAACTCAGTGCACACTGACAGTGACCAGGAGCAGGGACTGATACCCCACACTCCATCAAACACAGTGCTCACTGACAGTGACCAGGAGCAGGGACTGATACCCCACACTCCATCAAACACATTGCTCACCGACAGTGACCTGGAGCAGGGACTGATACCCCACACTCCATCAAACACAGTGCACACTGACAGTGACCAGGAGCAGGGACTGATACCCCACACTCCATCAAACACAGTGCTCACTGACAGTGACCAGGACCAGGGACTGATACCCCACACTCCATCAAACACAGTGCTCACTGACAGTGACCAGGAGCAGGGTCTGATACCCCACACTCCATCAAACACAGTGCTCACTGACAGTGACCAGGAGCAGGGACTGATACCCCACACTCCATCAAACACTGTGCACACTGACAGTGACCTGGAGCAGGGACTGATACCCCACACTCCATCAAACACAGTGCTCACTGACAGTGACCAGGAGCAGGGACTGATACCCCACTCTCCATCAAACACAGTGCTCACTGACAGTGACCAGGGGCAGGGACTGATACCCCACTCTCCATCAAACACAGTGCTTCCTGACAGTGACTAGGGACAGGGACTGATACCCCACACTCCATCAAACACTGTGCTCACTGACAATGACCAGGAGCAGGGACTGATACCCCACACTCCATCAAACACAGTGCTCACTGACAGTGACCAGGAGCAGGGGCTGATACCCCACACTCAATCGAACACAGAGCACACTGACAGTGACCAGGAGCAGGGACTGATACCCCACACTCCATCAAACACAGTGCTCACTGACAGTGACCAGGAGCTGGGACTGATACCCCACACTCCATCAAACACGGTGCACACTGACAGTGACCAGGAGCAGGGACTGATACCCCACACTCCATCAAAAACAGTGCTCACTGACAGTGACCAGGAGCTGGGACTGATACCCCACACTCCATCAAACACAGAGCGCACTGACAGTGACCAGGAGCAGGGACTGATACCCCACACTCCATCAAATACAGTGCTCACTGACATTGACCAGGAGCTGGGACTGATACCCCACACTCCATCAAACACAGCGCTCACTGACAGTGACTAGGGGCAGGGACTGATACCCCACACTCCATCAAACACAGTGGATACCGACAGTGACTAGGTGCAAGGTGCAGGGACTGATACCCCACACTCCATCAAACACAGTGCTCACGACAGTGACAAGGAGCAGGGACTGATACCCCACACTCCATCGAACACAGTGCACACTGACAGTGACCAGGAGCAGGGACTGATACCCCACACTCCATCAAACACTGTGCACACTGACAGTGACTCGGGGCATGGACTGATACCCCACACTCCATCAAACACAGTGCTCACTGACAGTGACCAGGAGCATGGAATGATACCCCACACTCCATCAAACACTGTGCTCACTGACGGTGACCAGGAGCAGGGACTGATACCCCACACTCCATCAAACACTGTGCTCACTGACAGTGACCAGGAGCAGGGACTGATACCCCACACTCCATCAAACACAGAGCACACTGACAGTGACCAGGAGCAGGGGCTGATACCCCACACTCCATCAAACACAGTGCACACTGACAGTGACCAGGAGCGGGGACTGATACCCCACATTCCATTCAACACAGTGCTCACTGACAGTGACCAGGAGCTGGGACTGATACCCCACACTCCATCAAACACGGTGCACACTGACAGTGACCAGGAGCAGGGACTGATACCCCACACACAATCAAACACAGTGCTCACTGACAGTGACCAGGAGCAGGGACTGATACCCCACACTCCATCAAACACAGTGCTCACTGACAGTGACCAGGAGCAGGGACTGATACCCCACACTCCATCAAATACAGTGCTCACTGACATTGACCAGGAGCTGGGACTGATACCCCACACTCCATCAAACACTGTGCACACTGACAGTGACTAGGGGCATGGACTGATACCCCACACTCCATCAATCACAGTGCTCACTGACAGTGACCAGGAGCAGGGACTGATACCCCACACTCCATCATACACAGTGCTCACTGACAGTGACCAGGAGCAGGGACTGATACCCCACACTCCATCAAACACAGTGCACACTGACAGTGACCAGGAGCGGGGACTGATACCACACACTCCATCAAACACAGTGCTCACTGACAGTGACCAGGAGCTGGGACTGATACCCCACACTTCATCATACACAGTGCTCACTGACAGTGACCAGGAGCAGGGACTGATACCCCACACTCCATCGAACACAGTGCACACTGACAGTGACCAGGAGCAGGGACTGATACCCCACACTCCATCAAACACAGTGCTCACTGACAGTGACCAGGACCAGGGACTGATACCCCACACACCATCAAACACAGTGCTCACTGACAGTGACCAGGAGCAGGGACTGATACCCCACACTCCATCAAACACAGTGCTCACTGACAGTGACCAGGAGCAGGGACTGATACCCCACACTCCATCAAACACAGTGCTCACTGACAGTGACCAGGAGCAGGGACTGATACCCCACACTCCATCAAACACTGTGCACACTGACAGTGACCTGGAGCAGGGATTGATACCCCACACTCCATCAAACACAGTGCTCACTGACAGTGACCAGGAGCAGGGACTGATACCCCACTCTCCATCAAACACAGTGCTCACTGACAGTGACCAGGAGCAGGGACTGATACCCCACACTCCATCAAACACAGTGCACACTGACAGTGACCAGGAGCAGGGACTGATACCCCACACTCCATCG